>NC_080719.1:8945000-9245000 GCF_019097595.1 Hemibagrus wyckioides
TTGCTTCCTCTTGAGATGAGATAAGATGAGATGTACCTTTATTAATCCCCTGTAGGGGAAATTCAAGTTGATAAAGCAGCACAAGTAAGAGGAATAACACCAAAGAAAAACCCTATACATCAGAAATAGAGTTAAATAAATCAGAGTGTATATACATATGCTAGAGCATTTTACCGACATTGGAGAAAACCCCGGTCTTGGGTTTTTATCACAGTAAAGTCTTCACAAGTTCCCTTTTAATTTATGAACCACTTCACAGAAAAAAATAGTTTTAATCTCCTCTTTTCCTCATGCCCAGGTGTTTGTTCATGGAGATGATCTGGACGCTTACTTCCGAGACTTCAGTGCCGAAATCCTCCCTCCAGACTTCAACGGAACAGGGCCGAGCTGTGATGGCAAGGAGACAGCAGACAAGCTGTTTGGCTCTGAAGACACAGCTCTTTAAACGACTCGAGTCAACAAATACTATTCTGCTATTATGCTATAGTAGGCTATTCTGACCTACATATATGGAGTATATTGATGTACTATATGAAAAAGTGGGGAAAAAAGATGTTTACACTATGAGTGGACAGGAAGAACTGTACCATATGAGAAAATTTAAACAGTATACTGAACAATGGGTGCTTGCTTTGTTAATATATAAACAGAATTTTTTAAAAAGGAGACAAGGTAATGGTGATAATGACTGTTATGTAGTATTACTGTAGCATTAACCCAGTCAAGCCTTAAGACATAACCAAACATACACACACTCCACAATGAAGTGTTTTATGCTAATGTGCTTCTCGTGGAATACAGATTTTGTTCTTCCTGATTGGTTTCATGATCTGGATAATAAATTGGCAGTGTTTATAATAAAATATGACTATGAAATATGTTTAGTCATTTTAAGCATGCATGCGGTTGGTCAAGGTGGCAATACATATACATTATATTGCCAAAAGTTTTGGGACACCCCTCCAAACCATTGAATTCAGGTGTTGTTTTTCAGGGGTTGAGATCGGCCCCTTAGTTCCAGTGAAAATTATTCTTAATGCTTCAGCATACCAAGACATTTTGGACAATTTCATGCTCCCTAATTTGTGGGAACAGTTTGGGGATGACCCCTTCCTGTTCCAACATGACTGCACACCAGTGCACAAAGCAAGGTCCATAAAGACATGGATGAGTGAGTTTGGGGTGGAGGAACTTAACTGACCTGCACTGAGTCCTGACCTCAACCCGACAGAACACCTTTGTGATGAATTAGAGTGAAGACTGTGAGCCAGGCCGAAACTGGGATGTCTGCAGACTTTTGGCAATATAGCGTATATTAACACTTCTAATCAGATGACTGGCTCTGTACTTAGTAAAAACTTTAAGGGGTTTACCCTGCAGCATGCACTGGCATCAAACACAATGAGCTGAAAAAGACGATGGACATGCTGCAGATAAACACATACTGGATGTTCAACATGCTGATATGAACTTGAAATGACTTAAGAATATACGTATAGTAAGTGCTGTCCTGAAACAGCCTAGTGTTTTTTATTTTACAAGGAGACATCTCATGTCTTTTCTCCATGGCAGATAAATCGATAAATAGATGGTTGCCTCCACCTCAAGCAACATGAAAGTTCCAGTCCAAATAAAATAATATAATTTGGAATAAAATCCCTTATAGAGGAAAATAAACCTTGTCTCTGCTGTAGAGTCATGTATCAGAAGTGCTTGAGAAATCTGGGCCTGAATTACAGTTGAGTGAGTAAGCCATCATTTAGAGGACAAAAGTTCATTTAGTCAAATGCCTCCATCCATTTTCTGTAATGCTGGGATGGTATACACCGATCAGGCATAACATTATGAGCACTGAGAGGTGAAATTAATAACTCTGATGATCTCCTCATCATGGCACCTGTTAGTGGGTGGGATATATTAAGCAGCAAGTAAACATTTTGTCCTCAAAGTTGATGTGTTTGATAAATACATCTTAATATAATATTAAGATAATATTTAGTTTGGCCAAATTGTGATGGCTAGACGACTGGATCAGAACATCTCCAAAACTGCAGCTCTTGTGGGGTGTTCCCGGTCTACAGTGGTCAGTATCAAAAGTGGTCCAAGGAAGGAACAGTGGTGAACCGGTGACAGGGTCATGGGCGACCAAGACTCAGTGATGCACGCGGAGAGTGAAGGCTGGCCCGTGTGATCCGATCCAACAGACGAGCTACTGTTGCTCACATTGCTGAAGAAGTTAATGCTGGTTCTGATAGAAAGGAGTCAGAATACACAGTGCATGATGAGTCTGGGCTGTTTTGGCAGCAAAAGGGGGGATCAACACAATATTAGTCATAATCTTAAGCCTGGTAGGTGTATGAGGGAACTCAGGGCATGAGGTGAAGCACATTCTTTCTTTCACACACACACGAGGATGGAATCAAATCCCCAACCCCGGATTACGGCACAATATTATCCATCCATAATGCAAGAGAACTGAATCACAAAAAAAAGACAAAGACACAAGAAATATTTATACAAGAAAATAATTTATTTTAACACATGAATTATATTTAATTCCAATTATTCAATCACACGCCATTGTTTTTCACCCAAAATAAAAAAAGAAAGAAAAAAAAAGAAATTAGACACAACTAGGTTGTTATGGTTAGTGAAGGTGGAATATGATATAGTCATGGGTACAAACAACCCACCGAACACACAGCACTGTGAATACACTGTGATCAGCTCTATAAATCTAGAAATCAAATTTCACTGCATAAATCATGGAATGATCTTACACTGCATCGGCGATTTCCACCTGATAGTCAGAGGGAATGCCAACGGATTTATAAATATGATCGAATATTAAAACAAATGCTTTTTCAATGCTAAATGATTGCGGGTGTGTGTGTGTGTATGAACAGCAGGAATGTGATTTCACACTCCTAATTTGACACGCTTCTTATTTTTCTGGACGAGGCCCCTCAGTTTGGCATGATGGAAAAAAACAACAACAAACAAACCTCAGACGTTATTGCTGATGGAAAAACAAAAAAACACCCTGTTACATAAACTACAGAATTTCACCGTGTATATTTACATTTTTTTCTGGTTTTGGTTTTCAGAATAAAACGTGTGCTGATGATCAGCATAAACACACAAACCGATGATTATTCATGTACATCATAGTCCAAAACAAATGAGTAAATAACCATCAGCAAGAAAGACAATTATATATACACACATATATAGATAGATATCAAAAAATTAACTCTGAAAATTAAAGAGATACAGCTAAAGCCTGCATTTGTTGTGCAAAAAAAAAAAAAAAAACGGTGAGAAACATTCAGAAAGGCAGAAGGTTGCTGAGCATCAAGTTGATGGAGACTGGAATGATGCTGGTGTTCCTGATAGCTCAGATCTCTTGGTGTGCTTCAATACTGAACGAACAAAACTGATTTTCCTTCATCAGTGTTCTACTAACATGAGATCCGATAGAAGAGCAATCAGAAGTGTTTTTTTTTTTTTTTTTCCCTTTTGTTACTGCAGATAAAAAAGTATATACTGCATGAGATTAGAGTTTGAGGTCTGTCCCAAATATCAATACTAGAAAACACACAGGATTTTGGTGTATATGGAGATTAATCAAAGAAACAAAAGACCAGGAGGTGGCGTCTGTGCTCTGCTCACTGGAGAGAACAACTAACTCGAACTTCCTTCTCTTTCAGGATGATGGAGAAATAACAGGCCGAGTGCATTCCCAAAATGACGGTTTCCTCAAACGTCCATCGTCTCAAACATCTACGTCCCATTTCCAATGACTCAATCGCAACCAATTGCACTTAACGGATATGAATAATGTCGTTATCAACTAATGGTTGTCTTACAGCAAGCGGTTTATCATCGTGCATACTGGATTCAAACTGCGTCGTGTTGTGTGGTCATCTTAAACAGTCTGGGTTAGGTCAAAGAGTTAATAACTGTAGATATATTCACGTTCTTTCTCAGCAAGTTAATAATGATTCGGGTCAAATTAGCCAAATTTCATTCCTTCACATTCAGTAAGCTTTATATTCTGGTCACAGTCATGGTGGGGCTGTGATAACTCAGTGATGTGCATTAGTGCAAATCCCAGCAGTGGCAGATTGACAGCAGTGGCCCTAGACATTTAACTGTATTAATTAGATAAATGTAAGCCTGCCAAATGCCATAAATGTAAATGGTGGACCCTGAAAATTGAGGATGAGGTTGGAATTCACCCCTGAATGAGAAACGAATGGAAAAAACCAACATGGACAAAGCGGAGAAGCTCAGAATCAAAAACAAAGACCCTTGAACTATGAAACACGACCTGGCTTAGACATGCACAATGTTAAACTGATAGCTGTAAGCATCCTTCCTTTAGCTGTTAGCAACAGTAGTATCGTAGCTCCACTACAAAACTAGCGGAGCGAACCTCAGACACTAACATGTCCGAGTCTAAATTTAGGATTACAGGAAAACTGTGCAAATTTAATTTCAACTATTCCTTTAAAAATGATGCGAACGGGAAAAAAAAAAAAAAAAAAAATTTCCCCCTCTTACAATCCCTTGAAAGTAGATGACTTTTTTTTCGGCTTCCATTCTATCCCAACTATTCAAGAACATGCAGTTACTCTAAAAGGACTGGAACACAAAGGCAGTCATTTTCTCGCAGATTCTGTTCCCTTTACAAATTACAATGAAACACATCCATAAAAACTGGTCACGAAGCACAAATGAAAAACGAAACATGCCTGCGGTGAGCCAGCTTTCACAGACACGAGCAGTCTCCTGCTGAACTCCTACTCTGATCCACACTTCAACCAAACTCCTGCAATCCGAACAACATCGCAGTAAAGCGTACAGAACTGATAGAATGTGTTTTGATGAATTGTCAGGCTTTGGTGAACAGGAGGGATCATCGAGTCATTGAGCTGAAGAGTTTGGACATCTCTCCCTCTGAGTGCATTGTATGATCTAGTCTTTGTTTTAGAACCTCAATCTTCCTCTAACTACCCAACGAATGTATGGCAAAAATAATATAAAGTGCTTTAAAAAAAAAAAAAAAAATGCTATGATGAGTACATATTGGACTCATTTTTTTTCACCCAAAATGAATACAGTTAAATGAATAACACAAGTGCTGACTAGGTCTAGTCGAGGTATCGACAGACCAGTGAGCATTTCGAAGAGCACAGAAGAGGCACCAGCAGCATGCCTGTCCTCGCTATAAGCACACAGTGCCTGCATAACGGCCCGCTCCCTCAGTGTTATGTACAGTGTGGTAGTGCACAGTCGGTCTACAGTAGCTGTTTGTGCTGAAGTCTTTCCACTCTAGCAGCTAAAAGCTAACTTTTTTTTTTTTTAGGGCCAGTGCATTTATTGACATGTTTAAACCGATATAACGTGTACCATATTTTCCAGACAATAAGTGCAAGATGCAAATCTGTGTAGCAATTCAAGTAGCAGTCATTTTTAAGTATGTTTTTACTGCCTCCATAATGGCACTTTAGTGTAATTGGTCCTGTCTGTAAGTCCATCCTTATCAAGAAGTCATAGCATGGCAAAGCCCTTCAGATGTCACTGTGTGTTAACAAACATGGCGGTAAAAACAGGCAGTCTGACTTAAAAAAATTTTTCTACACAAAGTTTTGACTTTTGTTGGGTAACTTTATATATACAGTCCAGAAAGGTCTGTAGTTTTCAGAACTCTACATAGTGTAAAAGGTTTTTAAAATTTCACCAGGTAACGCATCTATTGTAGTGCCAAACTAATGTTTGTGTTTTTCCGTAAAAAAAAACAAAAAAAAAACCCCAAAACAAATGTATTTAGAATTAGCGTGATGCGAAATATATATCATCATGTGTTAGCATCTTTAAGTCCAGAAAATATGGTACATGTATAACACTGCCCTCATTTCATCCTCTTTAACATTTATGTGCCTGTATGCATGTGTTGTGAGTGATCCCCAAAATATAGAACATTTTCTCTACCACTGATCACAAAGATGCTTTTTTCGTGTGTGTAAGATGAGACCAGTCAGAAAGGTCTGAGTGGTTTGGTCATGAATGGGTATGAATCGAGAGACGGCAAGAGGTCAAAGTTTAGGAAGTATTGTCCGCACATGTGCCCTCTGAGGCTTGGTCTTCCTGGCTTTGGCATGCTGGCTTCTGCTTCTGCCACTGGCAGATGGCGTTGGCGTACCCCACGATGACCTTATCCATCCAGGTGAGAGGCTGCGGGAAGAGTACGGCTCCCTCGAAGAAGCCCAGGTGGCCGCCGTGCAGCGTCAGGGCGAAGATCACATTCTCTTTCTTTTCTGGAGAGGGACAGGGAGGGAAAAAAAGGGCGGAAAACATTACTTTATTTCATCAGACTGAATGTAAAGTTAATTAAATATAACTCTCCAGAGGGACTGAAATGGCTGACTGTCCAGAGTGTCTTCTTATCTTTTTATACTACATGTAATTGCAGATGAAATACTTTTCCAATTTCACAAAGCCAAGATTTCTTGATTGTTGCAATGCTAATACAGAACTGTTAGGAGTGTAATACAGTGCCACTATTTGTATCATAAAATATCTGTATTTGTATTCAGATTTAACCCTGAACTGGAAAAGGTCTAAAGAGCATGGTTGTTTTTTCTTTAAAAGTAAACCATAAATACCAGGAAACACAGCAAACACTGGAAACAAACCCCAGATGTAGAAGAAATGTCAAGATTGTCTACACTGGCCTGTTATTATGTACTCTGTCAGTTCCTCAACCTCAGAGACATAAGAATATTCAAATTGTATTCATACTACACACATACAGTGGTCAGTACCAACTGTAAACAAACTAGCAACCTAAACAACCCTAACCACACAGTTACTTTGAATGAATGCTGTACATTAATTTTTAATGAGCTTCATATCTCTATGTTTCTCTGTGGCAACAAGTAAAGTACCTCCCATCCATGCAACCTTATTTTTTTTGCTGCATCCCGAGAGATACCGTTCCTGATGGAGACTCCTTATCTCAACCTGATGCCCTGTGAAGCTTTCTGCCAAGTTTAATCTGTAATTTTATCTGGTTTGAACACATTATCTGTTCATTCTGAATAATGTATTCATATTTAGTTACATCCCTAGTAGATGAATAGAAATATCTTGGCTGGGGTACAGAGAATAAAGCTGATACCAAGAAAATGTATCCTATTAGCCAAGTTTTAACCTCTCTTTAACCTCTATTAAACTTGGCTCCTGGTCTATTACAGGGTGAAATTTAAGTTTCTGGTTAATTGTCTTTAAAGCTTTTAATGAGCGACCTCCTCAGAGATCATCGGCTTCCTCTGCTTTTACTCCCCCCCCCCCCCCGGGTCTCTGGTGTCCTCAGATCAGTTCTATTATGGCATTTAAGTCAAGACTAAAAGCATACTTCTTTACTTTTCCATTCTGAAATATTTAAAGTGTGTACTTGTGTGTCTTATATGGTGATATAACACATGTTTATTTTTTACTGCAATGGATTTAAACTGAGAAATTAGAAATCCATTAAAGAGAGAAAAATAAAGCAAAGATTTAGGTCACTGTAGTTAATCACAAAACATATTTTTATGAATTTTTTAATAAATCACTAATATGGAGATGCATTGGCTTTATTTCCCCCGTGTCAGAACAGACAAAACCTTGTACTTGTTTAGGACATACTTATGTATAACCTTGGCCTTTTTAAAGTGATTTATAATTAAAATGCCTGTATTTATAAATCAGCTGTGATCAGGAATAAACCTGCATATTTATTACTCAACAGTTTAATTTTCTTTCAGTCCTTTTACATCTGAATTTGTTTTTCTATTCTTGCACCTCAGAAAAGAAATAGATTTCTTGAAGATAAAGTGTTCTCTGGCAGACACCGAAGCTTGAACTACTTGTTCCACAACCCACTCATTAAGCAATCTTTTAAAGCCAATAATAAAGCAAACACACTTCAAGCAAAAGAAATCTATGAAGCTTACGCCCTCTGTGTCTCTCTTGAGACGAGAAAAATCTAAAGGTCACAGAGCAGACACTGAGACGTACGGAAGGGTGACAAAGTGTCTTGGAGAAAGCACTGAGTGACAACTGTTTAAATTGTATTTCTGAAAATGTACAAGAAAGATAAACCCCATTATTCCAAAAGATTTTCCTTAACTAGCGATTTTATGTGCTGTGCTTTCTAGCTTGTCTAAAATCTACTGCTTTGGGTGAAAGGCAAAGCATTTGATTTACATCACCCTCGAAGAGATCATTTTATTTATATCAGGATAGAAATGTTTCATCATAGGATAAAGCTGATAAGTCAGATGAACTTTGTCTTTCCCACAAAGGACAAAAGTGAACTGAAACCAAGACCAACAATATGTTCTTCGCAGCCAGTGTTTTTGTTTTTAAATGCCTGTCTTTAACTTAAAAGGTTGTAAATTGCTATATATGTATGGCAATTATTTGTATGTATGTATGTATGTATGTATGTATAGCAAGCTGTTATTTATCCAGCTACACTTTTTGTTTCTTGCATAAATATGGAATCAAAAATTATGATTGTTTTACACTCAATATTTTCATTATGTTTTTTATACATACACATTTGTATTCAAAAATTGGCACCACTGAAAAGTTGAGTGATCTGAGAACAGTGTTTGGTGATGCTTTAATAAATTCTAAAGTTATAGTCAGAAATATAAAGATGTAGATAAAGAGCTATTTTAGGCCTAAGCTTTAAAGGGTTAAATAAGTCTCTCACATCATGGCTAATGGCAGTAAATTTTGACGGAACTGAAGTCGAACACTCAGACCAACCTCAAAGGGCATAAGCTACACTACATTGGCAAAGGTTTTGGGACACTCCTCCAAATCATTGAATTCAGGTGTTGTTTTCAGGGGTTGGGCTTGACCCAATAGTTTCAGTGAAAGAAACTCTTAATGCTTCAGCATACCAAGACATTTTGGACAAGTTCAAGCTCTCAACCTGACAGAACACCTCTGGGATGAATCTGAATGGAGACTGCGAGCCATGCCAAAACGGGGATGTCTGCCTTTACATGCACATGAATATAATATGGATTTGTGAGGTCAGGCACTGATGTTGGACGAGGAGGCCTGGCTCACAGTCTCCGCTCTAATTTATCCCAAAGGTGTTCCATCGGGTTGAGGTCAGGACTCTGTGCAGGCCAGTCAAGTTCCTCCACACCAAAGTCACTCATCCATGTCTTTATGGACCTTCCTTTGTGCACTTTGTGCACCAAACCGTTCACACAAATTACACTAGATTACACTTAAAACATTAAGAGTTCCTTTCACTGGAACTAAGGTGCCAAGCCCAGCCCCTGAAAAACAACACCTGAATTCAATGTGTCCCAAAACCTTTGCCAACTTAGTGTAATTTAAGAGCCACAGACTAATATACATGCTTTATAAACGTATATTAATATTAATAGAATAAGTTGAAAGAACGTGTTGTTGCATATCATTTCATCACAGTAATGTGTGCTGACTGATCTCCATGACTAAGCCTTTCCTCATACTTACTGGCAGTCAGCTGTGTCTATGTGTGTGAGTATCTAGGACTAACATGGCATCTCAGTCACTCATCATTCTAAAAACAGCCAACTTGTCCTTGGCGAGCCTCTTCATCTTCAGAAGTAGGCAAGCTGTAAACTGCAGCATGGTCTGGATACACTGTCAAGGGGTGGTGTTGTGTGCAAAAGACTTAAAAGAAGAGATCTGTTCGAAATAATGCCTCATCCGATGTTGATACCCCTAACAGTGGATGACAGATACATTTGCAGCCTAGCAGTCCAAGGCCCTACTTCACAGAGATGGATGAAATAATTTCAGCAAAAGCTGAGCAGTTCAAAATATAAAGTACTGGAAGATTTGAGAAAATATTTGAGGCAAAACTGACTCCCTTAGCTACATTTGCCCAATAACTCCAGATGCAAACATGAACTTGCCTACCAAACTTGCCTTAGTAGGCTGAGAACATTTAGCAAAAATAAATAAATAAATTGGAAATCACTAATGAAATGTGATGCAATGTTTTGAAATATATAACTTTAGTTTTTCATATCCGATTACATAAAGGCATCTAGTTCGATGCTAGTGTATCAAAAAAAAAAACCCTCTCTTTTCCAGCACCTCATCAACGAAAGTGTGTATGACTGAAATGAAGTGTGTGTTCAGAAAGGCAGCAGTACCTGAGAGTGTGCGTGGGATTGTGAGAAGAGATTGGTGTACGAGAGGGTCATCGGCGGAGTTCACCAGCAGGAGTGGAACATTCACCTACAACACGTGGACACAAAGAAGCTGATTTAATACGACAACAAAAACAAGGAAGTCAAAAAGACTTTTGAATAACATCGGATATATGAAAATGAACTCATTTGTTTAAGTGACCAATGCGAGCTGTACTCACATTGTGAATGTAGTGCACACAGCTCTCCTTCTCATAGTACTCTTTTAAGGAATTGTGTCCATGGAATTTTCTAGAACATAAAAATCAACACTGATGAACAAAGTGTGAAGAAGATGATCAGCTTTTGAAATATTATTTTACTACGATTTACTACAATCGATTAATGATATTTGTCTTAATCCACACCTTTACTGCACTGGACGAAAAATCCTCCTTAAATATTTTGTCCTCAATATAATTTTAGGTGCATACAGTTCACTTTACTACCATTCCTACGTTATAATAACTAATAGCAGGAATAAGAGATGACTAATCATGTAAGATGAGAGAGAATGGGGTGGCGCTTCCTTAGTGTCTATTAACACTGGAGGTTTCACAACACCTGAAAAACATATCAGTCATTCTAGATTCAAATGTCATTTGACTCATCTGCCTTTGTTACTGTGGGGAACATTGTCCATGCATAAACCCATATTCCTATGCAAACTGCGAAAAAAGTTTGGCCAATCTAATGTTAAGATATTAATACTACAACCATGTTTGATATACATTTAGACTTCTATTCCACTAGTTTTAGGTCTGTTTATGTTGATTTTCTTGCCCGTCTTATATTTGTTTTGTTATTTCCTTCCACTTTTTGGTTATAAATAAGAAAACGGATTTTCTCTATCACTAATGGTCTCTCTAAACACTCTGATTTCTTGGTAAGCTCTTCGCTAGATATGCATAAGGGCAACATTTTTGTTTTAGCACAAACGGAATAATGATGTTTTCCTGATTCCCACTGTCTCTTAACATGGTTGCTCAGAGCACATTGCATTACAGCTTGAATGTGCTTTAAATATATCTTTAAATATAATAAAATATGTTAACTGTTTAAAGCCATGAATCATCTCCATAAGAATGCTTGAGAGCTTTTGAGGTTACTTAGCAAAATTACTGTTTCATATTTCAGTATACTGTTATGTACTGATTACTGCTGTGTTCTATAGATAAACTGCAGTATACATGTTGCACTGAAGGTATGTACAAGCTAATATAACATTAATTTATTTATTTAAACGACAGGGTGTCTGATCTTCAATGTGTATGGGCTGTTTTTACAAACATAAGGCCTTCTTGAATGCACAAAGCAACACACACACCTCATGATGTTGTCATCGATCTGCATGAGAGAGGTGGCAGTGTAAAGGCGTCTCAGATCTGCATCTATCAATTTAAGAGAGCCTCCTCCAAACAGACTGCCCCTGTGGGAAGAAAAGATCAAAAACAACTCAGCTACAGCAAATACCATAGAGAATTGCTCTTAACTACCAGAAACAAGACAACTGTTGTCCTGTTTCATACATGCAGGTGCCTCGTTTACAGTGAAGGGCCTTACCTGTGTGACAGAATGATCTTCTTCATGTTGTCAGCCATGAGGAAGTTATAGAAACGCCTGCACTGGTCCCACTGCAGAAAGGTCTCCTGAGCTCTAAATACACACAGAGAAACATGCTATATCAACCATAATTAAGTACATAAAAAGAACATGATCATTTATAAACGACATGATTCAGCCTTTCACACAGCCTGTAATACTTTCCAAAAGGGTTTCGTGCATAAAATCTGCTAATATTCTAGAAGTTTCCTACTGAGCTGAACAGTAAAGTAGCTCACCCATCCACATTATTAACACAGCTGAAACATTCCACTGCTGTCACATGAACAGTGGCTTCATTCCATGGCTTGCTGAGTAATGGGGCACTAATGTCCTACAGCAAGTTCGTTCTGTTTATAGATTCGCAGAGTTCCTGAGAAACGACGGTTTACATGTGCACACTATGTTACACAGATATAGGATGTTACAAATAGTGTTTCAATTTTGCTTAGAACCGCAACGGCCAAAGACGTGCTACAGATGTGAGAATGAGAAAACTCACACGTCTAACAATAACCGCTGTTTAGCCAAAAACATTTTAGCTGAAGAAGCAAACACAGCTGGTAAAATATTAAACTATTTACAGCTGCTTAACTAACAAACGGCTTGTTAATCAAGCAAACAATGTGCATCTTGATGCACACAGAACAATCCTCTGAATGAAAGTGTATATTTAGAGCATGAAATCTGAATAAATGGAGGACATCTTTTGACTTTGAGGTCATACTTCCTCCATTTGGACTGAGACACAGAGGCTCCTTCCCTTCTGTGCAGCCACAAAAAGACACTTTGCAGAGCCTGACAAGCTCAGAGGACACACCTCTTTATTGGGGCTGACAGACACATACGCCTTACTTTCTTCACTGGGACCTGACAGGCACAGAGGCTTCTTGTACTCGACTTAACAAGCACTATGGCAACACCACCTTTACTGAGATGAAGACACAGGAGCTATCTCTCGTTCACCTTGTACTGACAGCCAAAAAGACACTTTTATTGAGCTTTATACTTCCTTCATTAGACATGACAGGTACAGAGTCCAAAATTCTTTTAGTAGGCCTGATAAACACAAAAGGCCACACCTTGTTCCCTTTTGTACGACAGGCAAGGATCCTAATGCCATACTTCCTTCACTGGGACTGACAGGCACATATGCCCTACTTCCTTTCATGGAACTGAAAGGGCTACATACAGCCAAAAGAAATGTATTTGAAAATAATTTGTGAATATTGGTTTACTAGTAATAAAAAATGGCCTGCGAGATCTCACTTTCCTAATATAAAGACTCCCAGATCCATTAAGGCACGAACACCCCACACTCAATGTTCTAAATTGGTACAGCTGTTTCGTCAACACTGAGACAAATTAATGAATCTTAATGTTCCTACTGTGAAACCACATTAGCTTTTGCATGATTTTACACAGAAAATCTCCAGCTTACCTGAGTGCACTGTAGCCCTGGCACACGCTCACGCAGCACAGCACACGCTCCTGATTGGCATGGCTCTCCCCCAGGAATTTGCAGACGATGTTGCCACCGAGACTGAAGCCCACCACGATGAGCTGGCTCTGAGGGTAGGTCTTCTTTATGTAGCCCACCATGGCTGCAAACTCCCAGGTACAGCCTACAGAGTGTGGAGAAGAAACATGTAAAACCTACATAAATACTACCTCAAAATGACCGTAGCCTTCTCTTAGTATTTGTGTGCTATTATACACAAGTAGTTTGTGTGAATGTACCATATTCATTCTTTACTTATATAGCAGCCTTTGGCATGAGAAACATGTTTTACACATGTTATTTAGCTCTAAGGCCTGTCTGTATAAAACATGTGTACAGATACCATGGTTAAATGTCTTGGCAAAACAGAAATTGGCAAATAACTTCGCTATTTACTCAGGAAATGTATGTGCAATGCAGGAAACAGATTTTTGTGTGTACAATTTGAGAAGAGAAGAAATGTGCAGAGTCATCTTAAAGGGCAAGGGGACTGCCAGAGAGAAAGACGATATCTTTTAATCTTAAAACCTCTGCTCTAAATGAGTACAGTTCTGAATGTTTTATGGAACATACCATAAGTGAACATGCGGGGGGAGGTGAGCTCGATGTTGGGCAAGGCCCCGAGGTGGTTGAGCACGGCACAGCGGTAGCCTTGCTTCTGTGAATGATCCACAAACGTGCGGATGTAGTGCTTCTCGCTGTGATTACCAATGCCTGGGCAGATAACCATGGTGACTTCCGCTGTAGAGACGGAGAGGGAAAGAGTGAGACGACATGAAAATTTGACCGCAAGCGATTTGCATGTTGGCCAGGACATGTTTGATTTGGCCAGAGATATTTAGAGAGAATGCAAATGTGTTTACACTTCATCTGAAGAACTGGATGGCTGACATTTGGGAAATTATTAACAGGACATGACATATTACCAGTTTAACTTACACATAGATACATGTTCTCACCCATAAAGCTTTTCTTTTCTTATAATATACTCCAAGTTTTTAAAGGTAATGTACACTGATCAGCCAGAACATTCAATTCACCTGCCTAGTATTATGTAGGTCCCCCTTGTGCCACCAAAACAGCCCTGGCCTGTCAAGGCATGGACTCCACAATACCTCTGGAGGTATGGTGTGGTATCTAACACCAAGATGTGAGTGGCAGTCTATATCTATACAGCAAGTTGCGATGCATATTAGATATTTTTTGTTATTGAAAGATTACAGTGTAAAAACTGGTCAGACTTGTCAGACATAACTAAGTAGATGGGGCATAGCTATACTGTCTGTCGTCAAATGACAGGTAAAGATCTACCTTTTCCTGAAATACTTAAACTATCTATTTGTTTTAAGTATTTTTTAAAAAAAGTGCTATATTTCCTCCCAACAGAGTTTTAGACTGAAGGTATCCTTAGTCTTAACAACCTAGTGAACAAGTGTTGAGAATTCAAAGCACTTTTGTATGTTGCTCTAGATAAGGGCATCTGCATGAAACACCTTATAACTCTGAGCTTTTGTTTTTTTTAATAAAAACAGTGAAGCAAGAAATTAGTAATGCAATTGTTTGTCGAATAACTGCTCAGTTGTTGCTTATGTCCAAGCTTTGGAAAGCTCACCATCTGGCTAGTAATAATCCTCATGGTAATTTTGGCAGGAGTCATGCTAACAAGTCATGAACTCTTACACTGCTGTTCTTCATTCTTTGTTATTACAAGTTAATTTGCCAAAACATTCTTTTCAGGCTGAATTCTTGGTACTGAAAAAGCTACTCTGGTTTTTTTTTTTTGGCTGTCATGCTCCATTAAACACTTATCATTTTTCAGCGGAAGAGACGTAAAAGGACTCCATGAAAGGTATAGCATTTCACTGCAGCCCAAACACAAAGCAACAGTACTCTCATGAGGCACTGACCTCCGCTCTGATGATCTGCCAGAGGTTCGAAGAGATCAAAGGTTGCTGTGGCGCCGTCCTGCATTGGCAGATACATGCGCAGGCCGGTCGGGTGCGGGGAGCTCACACGGCCCAGCTTTCCATACAGAGCCGTCTGTAAATGGCCACTTTTTCCCCACAATAGCGGAGGAATGTATCTGCAGGACAGAGTCAAATTACACAAATAAACAACAGCATCGCTCCAATAAACCTAAACAAAGGCACGTTCTCATCGCCTGCTGATATGCTGTGCTATTACTGCGAACCTTTTAAGACTTAATCAATTGTACACATGCAGACTATGATCCACCGATGACTTAAACATGACCGATAACTACTAATTACCCTGTAAGTTAACCTGTAATTGCCTACCATATTAGACCTGAGCCGTATATTGAACGACTGATATTTAACCTGCCCCCAAGATGGCATTTAATTAAAAAAAAAAAAAACTAGCATATCCTCACACAGCAGCATCACAGTGATCTTTATAGGGAAGTGGATGGAGATTCACTAACCAGCTGTAGCGTTATATTCCCTCGTTTATATTGAGAGAGACACGGTTATTCTTCCTTTTGTAATTAAAGGAATAACGAATATGGTACCCAAAAGACAAGATAAATCTACAGGCTCCGGTACGGAGAATTAGACAGGGCAATTTAGCTTGAATCTATTCCACTCCTTCTTGTCAGGTTAATTAAAACATAGAATAGTCTAAAGCTATTGGTCACTTTAGGTTGTTTTTAACTGACTGGTTTGGATATTTGACTTTATGGTTTGTTGTAAGCTTTATCCTGAGATTAAATGTAGAGTACATTTAGAGATTTAAACAGATTTAGAGATTTATATTATAATATATTATTGATTCTAATCTAACAGCTTACACAGGGACTTGGATAGCAGACTCGTCCCTTAATCTAATACTAATCACAAACTATGTATGTGATATCAGGACCTAACCTTGTTTAAAGTTACTTAATGTTGTGCAAAGTCTAGGAATAGTCACTGTAAACAGATAAAAACTACAGTGCGTCATTCTAAAAACAATTCAGTCTAATCATTGACAAATTGCTGTGGTATAAAAGGAATAAACCTCTTCAGGATGTGCTGCTATTAGAAAACACACAGCTGTGCGGCATCCCATGACCCTGTGTTTGATTATCCTGCTCTAACAGCATGCTGCGTTTTATTCCTTACTCGCTGGACTGGATTTATCATGATCGTTTTCTTGTTTAAATGTCAGCTTTCCTTATTAACGTTTATTGCTTTGTATGCCGATTCATTATGAAAACGTGACACTAATTACAACAAGCCTTTCCTGCCTTAATATAAACAAAATCACAAACACACAGAACGAAGACGAAACCGTGATTAATATTAAATCTGCGCTATAGAGAGGTGCATACATTCATTTCATCTATACACTTTACTATAGCACACCAAGGTCATGACCAAAAGATGCAAGTCATTTGGCTTGGAGGAAAAAAAAAAAAACAAGACGTTGTTATAATTAAAAAAAAAAGACACGGTTCTGTCCACATGCAATCGCTGTGAAACAAGCTGCCTTCAATCTTCAGGGCAGAAACATAAACACACGGAAATTGTCTGAGAAGACTGTTTCCCAAGACAGACTTTTCTTGTTTACTTGGCATGCCTGTGTTGCACTAATTCACAGGCTAAATTAATCAAGTCCATCGTGTCTGTTAACTTCTCCAAACAGCTGTGATGAAGCAAAAAGCCTCACAGTAATAGATTTCTTATAAAATGTGCATTATGACGCCATCACGGTACCACGGTTAGGCTTAGCAGTCATGCCTCATTCAGTATACCTCAGGTGCACCTCCATTAATGCGATCGGAGAACGGAAAAACCAGGGGCACTTAAAGAGAGGAGAAGGTCAGCTGTTCAGGACACGCTTTATACCTGCCTAGACAGCAAAGTCCACCAGCATCCTGTTCACACACATACACACCCTCTTCACAATCTCTCCAAACGATAAGATAGCACCTGTCCCATTATGTTATATAGATCCAGCTGCTTTATAACAGCACTTTATTTATTGCGTATTATAAAACTGATACAAATGGGAGTTTATAGCTAATCTGTTTGCTTTTTTTTTTAATTCGAGCTCCTAAATCTCTTTCTATAGCAATGTCATTTAGGGAAGTAAATATTGAGTACATCCTGTCTTCTTTTTTTTTTGCACTTCACGTCAAGTTGATTAGCAATAAACAGCCAAGCGCTATAAGAGCAGGGTTTGATAAATGGAAACTGTAACAGGGACTAATTAGAATGATAAAAAAGGACGATGACAGTCAAGAAAAGAACTGACTAGAGGAGTAAATTTAGCTGCAGTTTATCCTGACAACAACAAAGAGGATGAAGCAGCCCCGTGAATAGTCTCCAACACAGAGACGATTAGAGCTATATAAAACCCTTGGCTGCTTTGTGTTTATGTTTCTTTCCTCCGCCATTATCACTAAGCACCAGTAATAAGTAAGCGATAAGCATGCAGGAAGTGAGTAACAGCAGGGCCACGCTGGTCTGACCTGCCTATTAATGTTCAAAGGTCCAGATACATATTAGCGAGTCCTGCTTTTTCCTCTTTATCCACTGCTTCTGAAAAGATCACTGAAGCAGCTCGGGTCACGCGAGTATACATGAAATACTGCATGAGACGAGGCGCTCCGCTGCTGAATTGATTGATCCTTCGACCCGGGGAGTCATAACTGTGCTGGGAAACAAACGATTACATAACAAGCGCTAATTTAAGGTTGCGAATGAAACAGCCACCCGCTCTTCATGCTAATGAACTAAAGGGGCGCAGTGTAGAAAAGACACGGCCAAAATAATAAAGCAGACCTTAACACGGTTAAGCACGCACACACACACGCACACACACACACACCTCTAATGGAATTTAAAATGCAAACCCAAGCCAGTACTTAGAAAGAGTGAATCAATCACTACAGCAGGGTTGAAACATACCAAAGATTCAACACAGTTGCCTTGACTACGTAAATATTTCAGTTTGTACAAAAGCACGCATTTATTGAGATGTGTTTCGCATAACAAACTGCTCACAGAAATAACATACCTACAGAGGGAGAAGAAAAACTCCACCCTGTTTCCAAACATCCCAAAGCTCTCAACAACCTCGCCTCATTTATCAAGAATATACAAATGCAGTTCTTTCGAAAAGGTTTATAGGAGTAAATCTAAATAATTACACGGAGGGGGGGGGGCTATTAGAGATCATATGTTAATGTATAAGGAGAATCGATAATGTAACCCTCAATTGATTTGCTCTGAACTGTATAATCGTTACTAGGAGTGCGATCGTTACAGTTTATCGTGTCCAGTTTAAATTGCTTTAACAAATCCATACGTAGAAACTAATAAAACTAGCCATTCAATTAGGACAAGAGAAATGACATCCTATATAAGTTTGTCTGTCCCTAGCTGGCCTTTTTTGACTTTTAATCATCTTTTTTTTTTGGATGTTACTAAATGTAACACAGTGGAGCATTTGATGCATTACCGGTTTTCTGCATTTAACAACATATGTGCACGAATATAAAGAAAATCAGCATGGATGAATTTCAGTTCATCAATATTTGTTGGAAATGCACATTTACACGTCTCAGATTCTCAGTTGGTTATGTGTTTTTGCAGCAAGTTAATGTTAACATTTATGTTATATTTGCATATGCATTTTATTTATAGATTTTTTTTATCCCTCTGTATATGTAAGCTAACTTCCTGCCCAAAATACAATAGCATTGGAACAGTGGATTCATAAAAAACATGAAGCAAAAAACACATTTTTTAGTTAATTAGGAGAAGGTACACCTCCGTCTTGCCCAGACCAAGGTGACTAGCTGATATCGTAATTATGACTTCCCACCTTATAAACACAAACTTCGCAGGAGGATTTGAATGCTTAGTATTACGTATTTGGACAACTATTTCAATATAAACCTGGGATTTGCCTTGCAGTCAAATTACAGTACAGCAAACTTAGACACCTTCGGACCTGATTCGGGTCAAATTTGAATGGTATAATTAATCTACGTTTTTTAAAAACAAACTTCAGTGTTAAAAATCAACATTAGAGATTGCCCGGTTTGCTCACTTTGAGTCAAAGCTCCTTCACTTAGAAATATAAATAGAACACAGACCAACATCATCAAGCTAATCCAAAACTAGGGGGTAGATTCATGTCGATCATTCCCTCAGCCACGCAACATTTCACAAGGAAAAAAAAAACATCTCTAAAAAAAAAATAGCACTCACGATGTTTATAGTGATCACGTTCCCACAATCTATACAGAGTACCACAACAATGGATGCTTGAGTGTTTGCTTTCATATATAGGCTTTTACGCAGAGTAACACAACTGTGATGTATTATGTAGGATGCGTTTCAAGATGAAAGCGCCCACCCACAACACTCACTCTTTGGTCAGAAGGGGGCAGGATTTGAGGAGGAAGCGGTTGAGAGGCGTGTCCTGGCACGTGATGTCCGGGGGCGCGGTGGGGCTTTTCAGATTCAGGCACCGGACGATGATGTACAGCACGGTGGCGACAGCCGCCAGCTTCATCCCGTCGAACATGGCCGGCATCTCCGGCGCCACCGTGTACACCTCTGGCTCGTGAGTACTCATGGCTGGTCTGACAATAGGGGAAAAAAACAAAAACACCATGACGTGAAGAGGAACTGCAAATGAGTTTCAGAAATAAAAGTGTAAACAGGAACTATTGTGTTATCTATGCAGACGTGTCTAAACGTACTCTGTTGCTTGTGTGGCTTTCTAAATTGTAATCTCTTATGCTTGGATAAAGAAGACAGAGTGGTCACAGTGATCAGGTCCAACCTGGAAAAGAAAAACAGATATATTATTAAATGACAAAATCTGACACCAGAACTGAAAGTTTTTAACTCTTTTGTTTCTAAGACCTTTGTAGGTAGTAACACAGTGATCGTGCATCAAATGCTATAAAAACAAATCTTAGATTATTAGCCACAAGCCACGATCACATGTTAGGGTTACACACAGCTTCCAGGCTGAACTAGCCTGAATATAATTAAAGAGCAGTTTGCCTTGAATAATCCTACAAATGTCCTGACAGTCAGGAAGGCCAGAGTTAAATAACACGGAATCTGTTCACAGCCAGCAGCAATAAAGACACAACACAATGAGGCCCGCTCTTTTACCTACACCATCCAGGCTAATAAAAGCTCACAAAGGGATAATGCAAAACAACTGAAAAGCTATGAACTCTCTAAAGAGGTGATGCTGAGGACGTCATTTTACAGCAAATATTAATAATGCTTTATATTAATATACTAATGCTCTTACTTCTCTTTTGCTGTTTTGAAAACACTTAAAAATTAAAATTACAGATAAAGAAGTACAAACTGACAAATAGATAAACACGAAAAAGTCAGAAATACAGACAAATATGAAGAAAAACAGAAAAGACAGACAGAGAGACAAATATAAAGATAGATAGATAAATATAGAAACAGATACACTTACAAATAAAAATTGAAAGACAGACAGATCAATCAGTATAAAGACAGAAAAAAGGAAATGAACAGATAAGTATGGTCAGACAAGAAATGATAAAGATAGACAGAAGTGTAGACAGTGATGAATATTAAAATTGTATGTATATGTATGTGTGTGTGTATATATATATATATACATATATACACACACACACACACACAAATCAGGCATAACATTATGACCACTGACGGTTGAAGTGATCATCATGGCACCTGATGCAAGTGAACATTTTGTCTTCAAAGTTGATGTTAAAAGCAGGAAAAATGGGCAAGCATAAGGATTTGAGTGAGTTTGACAAGGGCCAGATTGTGATGCCTAGACGACTGGATCAGAGCATCTCCAAAACTGCAGCTCTTGTGGGGTGTTCCCAGTCTGCAGTGGTCAGTATCTATCAAAAGTGGTCCAAGGAAGGAACAGTGGTGAACCGGTGACAGGATCATGGGCGGCCAAGGCTCAGTGATGCACGTGGGGAGTGAAGGCTGACCCGTGTGATCCGATCCAACAGACGAGCTACTGTTGCTCACATTGCTGAAGAAGTTAATGCTGGTTCTGATAGAAAGGTGTCAGGATACACAGTGCATCACAGTTTGTTGTGTTTTGACAACAAAAGGGGGACCAACACAATATTAGGCAGGTGGTCATAATGTTATGCCTGATTAGTGTATCTGTATAGATAAAGACAGATAGACAGATACATATAGGCAATTAGACAGACTAGACAAACAAAAATACACGATTTTTCCTGTTTTTCAGATTACTTTCAGATCAGGAGGTCGTGACTGCGGAATACTTCAATACTGCATCATTGCAACATAAAGTCAGTTCATTAACACACACCACAGTGGGGAAGAAATAGAAACCGGCTCCTGTTTATGTCTATCTGAATGGACTTCAGTGAGAAAACAACTATTTGCCCGTTTTTCCTCTGGTGAGGCCGAGGCATTGCAGTCTAATACCACCTTTACAAAGCACAGAGTTTAGGGTACACCTTATTCACCGTTTCTGTACGTACAAAAATGTTTTTTTTTTAAATGACATTAAAAATGAATGTTTTCTAAGCCTTGTAGCACTGAAAGTAAATAAAAGACTGCTGCACGGGACTACCGGATGGGAGAGGCCAGTCAGGAGCTAGCCTGCGTTAGCTACTGTAGCTAGGAGCGATAAATAAAGCATCAGATCGAGCACAGAGAATTCACAGTGTCTGAAGCCTGGCTTACCTTTTCCGCTTAACAACAGATCTCTCTTACAGGTTAGCTGTCTCTAAACCTGTCCATACGGACAACTGTTTGTATCCGCATTTATCCGCTGACCCTTTCTAGCAGATTCTCTCTCTCTCTCTCTCTCTCTCATCCAAATTACAGTTAAGGACAGCAATAGACACGTTCTTTCTCCCACCCGCATTCGGCAATCCCGCCTACTGAATTTTCTACACTATGATTGGCTATTCATCGCAACTATAAGAAAGGCTAGCCAATCATAGTTCAGAAGACGGAGATCGGGTGTGTGTGGATGGGTGGGCAACACCGCAGAGGCATGACTACACTTCCTACTAAAATCGCGCTGATTAGCATACGAGCTTCCTATTGGTCTATTTCGAGGACGTCACTGCAGCAACCGCTATCTGTTTTCCCCAAGCGGTCTGTTTTATAGATTAAAAAAACAAGCATATTTGTAGTGATAGATTTATTAATATCGTTTAAAACTTAGACATTTTTTGCTTTTAGCTATTAAAAAACTTTTTACGAATTTTCTAAGCAATTGCTTCTTCTCTTAAATGAGAAACAGGGCTGAACGGATAGAGTTAATAAATTCACAAAAATGTGTCCACTATGGCATTATTTACTTATTTGTTTGTTTGTTTGTTTTTGTAATTAAACATGTTTCGTAATCTATAATGATTTTGTTGTAGATAAACGATATTCCAAGCAAGAACTGCAAACAATTATTTATACATGATTATATATATATATATATGAAAAATTGTATGTTAGATTTTATTAATATTATAATATTGTAACCTGTGTCAAATGTTTATACCATCAGATCACTACTGAAAACAGCTGAAGTCCTTGTCTACAGAGTAATCTTTAGAATTTCATTCACTTACACCAAATCACATATAAGGGATGCTAGTATATGAGTGAATTGTGCCTGGTGATACCACAAATCCATCCAAGACCAGACTCCTCTCTTGTGTGGTTTTAGGGGAATTAGATTAGATTAGAGCATGTCATTAGACCAGTGGCTTCAAAACTAGGAAGTTACACACATCACTCACTGGTTCAGGATCCTACACTCTCACCCTGACGAGTCCCAGGCAGTGAACCAGGCCAGCTGCTGAGAAGGGGGTTAAAGTCCCAAGCCTGGATACAACTGGAGAGTTACACTATATTGCCAAAAGTTTTGGGACACCTGCCTTTACATGCACATCAATGTAATACGGAGTTGACCCACCCTTTACAGCTATAGCAGCTTCAATTCTTCTGGGAAGGCTTTCCACAAGGTTTTAGAGTGCGTTTGTTGGAATTTTTGACCATTCCTCTACAAACATATTTGTGAAGTCAGGCACTGATGTTGGACGAGTAGGCCTCACTCGCAGTCTCTGCTTTTATGCAATCCCAAAGGTGTTCTATCGGTTTGAGGTGCATGCCAGTCAAGTACAGTCATGTTGGAACAGGAACAAACTTTTCCCACAATGTTTGGAGCATGAAATTATGAAATTGTCCAAAATGTCTTGGTATACTGAAGCATTAAGAGTTCCTTTCATTGGAACTAACGGGCCAAGCCCAAACCCTGAAAAACAACACCTGAATTCAATGATTTGGAGGGGTGTACCAAAAACCTTGGCAATATAGGGCATTGGGAGTTTAAAAAAATGTGCCAAAAAATAAAATATGGCAACCCTGAACAGGGAGCAATCAAAGAACAACTGATAGATAAGGGGTAGGCTAATCTGATACAATTAATATAGAAGTTTGCCTGAATAGTCATCATGATATTATAGTGCCTACAATTTTGCCTTATAGCAATGCTGGAGCTTTTCAGGCTGGATATATATATATCTCCATATATTATTATCAATCAACTGTGTTTACTCTTTTTAAATCATAATGACAACAGAAACTACCCAAATGACCCTGATCAAAAGTTTACATACCCCAGTTCTTAATACCATGTATTGCCCCCTTTAACATCAATGACAACTTGAAGTCTTTTGTGGTAGTTGTGGATGAGGCTCTTTATCTTCTCAGATGGTAAAGCTGCCCATTCTTCTTGGCAAAAAGCCTCCAGTCTCTGTAAATTCTTGGGCTGTCTTGCATGAACTGCACGTTTGAGATCTCCCCAGAGTGGCTCAATGATATTGAGGTCAGAAGACTGAGATGGCCACTCCAGAACCCTCACTTTATTCTGCTGTAGCCAATGACAGGTCGACTTGGCCTTGTGTTTTGGATCATTGTCATGTTAGAATGTCCAAGTACATCCCATGCGCAGCTTCCGGGCTGATGAGTGCAAATTTTCCTCCAATATTTTTTGATAACATACTGCATTCATCTTGCCATCAATTTTGACCAAATTTCCTGTGCCTTTGTCGCTCATACATCCCCAAAACATCAGCGATCCACCTCCATGTTTCACAGTAGGAATGGTGTACCTTTCATCATAGGCCTTGTTGACTCCTCTCCAAATGTAGCGTTTATGGTTGTGGCCAAAAAGTTCAATTTTGGTCTGATCACCCCAAATGACTTTGTGCCAGAAGGTTTGAGGCTTGTCTCTGTGCTGTTCGGCGTATTGTAAGCTGGATTCTTTGTGGCATTTGCGTAGTAATGGCTTTCTTCTGGCAACTCGACCATGCAGCCCATCTTTCTTCAAGTGCCTCCTTATTGTGTATCTTCACCTGAAGTTATTTGTGGGTTTTTCTTTGCATCCCAAACAATTTTCCTGGCAGTTGTGGCTGAAATTTTAGTTGGTCTACCTAATTTGGTCTTCTTTATTAGAGTTTGAACACTGCTTATTGGCATTCTCAATTCTTTGGATATCTTTTTATATCCCTTTCTTGTTTTATACAGTTCAACTACCTTTTCCCACAGATCCTTTGACAATTCTTTTGCTTTCCCCATGACTCAGAATCCAGAAACGTCAGTGCAGCACTGGATGAAAGATGCAAGGGTCTGTCAGGAGTCCAGAAACTCAGTGACCTTTTATACACACACACTAATTACAAGAAAACAGATCACAGGTGAGGATGGTTACCTTTAATAGCCATTCAAACCCGTTTGTGTCAACTTGTGTGCATGTTATCAGGCCAAAATCACCAGGGTATGTAAACTTTTGATCAGGGTCATTTGGGTAGTTTCTGTTGTCATTATGATTTAAAAAGAGTAAACACAGTTGTTTGACAATAAATGGCTTCAGCCAACCAAGAACCATGAGTGAAAGAACAGTTTTTGTGTTATCATTCATATTCTCTGAAAAATAGCCAAGAAATCATAAATTCTGCCAGGGTATGTAAACTTATGAGCACAACTGTATGCACAAATAATTGCCAAAAGTATTCGCTCACCTGCCTTGACTCGCATATGAACTTAAGTGACATCCCATTCCTAATCCATAGGGTTCAATATGACGTCGGTCCACCCTTTGCAGCTATAACAGCTTCAACTCTTTTGGGAAGGCTGTCCACAAGGTTTAGGAGTGTGTTTATGGGAATTTTTGACCATTCTTCCAGAAGCGCATTTGTGAGGTCACACACTGATGTTGGACGAGAAGGTCTGGCTCTCAGTCTCCGCTCTAATTCATCCCAAAGGTGTTCTATCGGGTTGAGGTCAGGACTCTGTGCAGGCCAGTCAAGTTCATCCACACCAGACTCTGTCATCCATGTCTTTATGGACCTTGCTTTGTGCACTGGTGCACAGTCATGTTGGAAGAGGAAGGGGCCAGCTCCAAACTGTTCCCACAAAGTTGGGAGCATGGAATTGTCCAAAATGTCTTGGTATGCTGAAGCATTCAGAGTTCCTTTCACTGGAACTAAGGGGCCAAGCCCCGCTCCTGAAAAACAACCCCACACCATAATCCCCCCTCCACCAAACTTTACACTTGGCACAATGCAGTCAGACAAGTACCGTTCTCCTGGCAACCGCCAAACCCAGACTCGTCCATCAGATTGCCAGATGGAGAAGTGCGATTCGTCACTCCAGAGAACGCGTCTCCACTGCTCTAGAGTCCAGTGGCAGCGTGCTTTACACCACTGCATCCGACGCTTTGCATTGCACTTGGTGATGTATGGCTTGGATGCAGCTGCTCGGCCATGGAAACCCATTCCATGAAGCTCTCTGCGCACTGTTCTTGAGCTAATCTGAAGGCCACATGAAGTTTGGAGGTCTGTAGCGATTGACTCTGCAGAAAGTTGGCGACCTCTTCGCACTATGCGCCTCAGCATCCGCTGACCCCGCTCCGTCAGTTTACGTGGCCTACCACTTCGTGGCTGAGTTGCTGT
The DNA here is from genome assembly GCF_019097595.1 of Hemibagrus wyckioides. Lineage (NCBI taxonomy): Eukaryota > Metazoa > Chordata > Actinopteri > Siluriformes > Bagridae > Hemibagrus > Hemibagrus wyckioides. The sequence goes on from NC_080719.1 coordinate 8,971,357, forward strand.
CGTTCCCAAACACTTCCACGTTCTTATAATACAGTTGACTGTGGAATATTTAGGAGCGAGGAAATTTCACGACTGGATTTGTTGCACAGGTGGCATCCTATCACAGTTCCACGCTGGAATTCACTGAGCTCCTGAGAGCGACCCATTCTTTCACAAATGTTTGTAAAAACAGTCTGCATGCCTAGGTGCTTGATTTTATACACCTGTGGCCATGGAATTGATTGGAACACCTGATTCTGATTATTTGGATGGGTGAGCGAATACTTTTGGCAATATAGTGTATATACACACGTATACACACATACACATATACAAATATACATACAATTTTATATTCATCCCTGTCTATATTTATGTCTATGGTGTATGTACAGGCCCTCAACACTATATTCAACCCGGATCCCCCAAGTCAGACTCTGTATATCAAACATACTCTACATTACTGTGTTATTTACTGTACATCCATCTCCCATGACTCTTTTAACATTTGCTTGGATTTAATTTTTACTTCACTTGTAAATTCCATAAAAACATCAACCAAGTTAGCAAATACAAATTTGTAAATATTACAAATAAAGGCACATACTGTAGGGCTGCCATCTGCTGACATAACATGCAACATTCTATGTCCATTTAAATAATTAATGACCAATTTGTTCATATATTTTGACATATAAATGCTTTAAAACTACACACACACACATATATATATATATATATATATATATATATATATATATATATATATATATATAATTTCATTTGAAATTATGTATGTGAAGTTTTTTAATTTCATCAAGTGTATTTTTAAGTTCATATTTATATAGATTATAGTGTAACACAATCCTTAATAGCTAGTGCCATCTAGTGTAGAGTACACAGAGCAACTATAATGGAGGCTTATTTTGATATGATTTGGCCCAGTGCATAAAAATATGATATATAATATTTAATACACACCTTATTGCTATAATATACAATTTAAAATACCCTTACCCTACTTTTCCCTGTGAGGAGGTGAGGTAAGTTAATACAATTTGATTATTTCCAACCTGTTTGCTTCTCTGGACCAATCAGTGTAACTGTATTCATTTCCTGGTAGAAAATCAATTGCAGTTCAAAACACAATACCTCTACCAGACATTTTTTTTGCACATCATATCTATTGCACTACATATATTGCACAATAGTCATATTACCACCAATCTGCATTCATATATACAGTACATTTAAATATATTTCAGATATTTTCTTCCCTTTTAACCCTGTATATTAAATTCTATTTTTATTTTAATTTCATTAAGTATATTTCAATTCTTTATTTTATTCTCATTAATTCCATTTTATTACACTGACAGTTGGAAAGCGTTTCTGTACAATGTCGTACTTCGTATGGTTGTGTATATTACAAATATAAATGACAAAAGTAGCTAAGTGTGGTTTTCTCACACAGTGAATGTCATGCTTTAATCAAGTTGTTGGGTAGTTTTAGAAATGGACATCTGTATCTAAAAAGAACCTAAGCCTAATCAATTCAGTTTGTAATCTGTCAAAATGTCTGTCATGCTTCTGTGCCACGATCAGAATTAAGTCTTTAAATGTAATTGTATTGTAAATAGTACGTTGTTGTCACTGGAATTCTGTAAAAATGTTTAAACATTGGGTTTCCTTTGTATTACAGACTTTGACACTGTTTCCCCAAACTGATGTAGAAATGGTTTCTAACCCTGCTTCCTACAAAATTCATATTAATTATGTAAGAAACTATTTTAACAAACATATCTGTAGGTTATGAAAAGCAGGTGCAACAGCAGCAGTCATTACCACTGGCCTTGGTTACTTGGCAATGAAGATACTATTCTACATAAAATGGCATTAAAAATGATGAACGTTTCGAAAGAAATCTGACGATTGCAAAGCAATCATTATAGAGTGAATGACATTGAGGTCATTCACTTTGTGTGGCTCAAAGCTGTAATAAATAGCACAGAACACAACGGTTTTTGACCGCTGAGTCAGGAACCGTGTGTGTATACAAGGCAAACCACAAGGCTAACCAAACACCTACACACACACACCAAAAATCCAGAAATGGCCTTGTGGAGTAAGGAAGGTTACAAACTGGAACGAACCTATATAACATGACATGTAAGAAGAGCCACTAGTGTAAATGCTTCTCCAGCAGGTTTGTGTTTATATTACACATTGACTTGCTGAAATAATTACTTACTAACAAATGAATGTGCATTTGTGTGTATTTTTATGCAACTGTCTAAATGTACCTGTAGTAATAGTTCTGTCCATGTTTTTAAAACTTGAGCATGATCTGGTGAACAGAATTATGCAACAGCCTTATCCAAGAAGGACATGATGGTCCTTAAATATTAACCAGAATAAGAAAGAAAGTTTAGAAGACAAACTGACCCAAAAATACTCTCTCCACTCCAATGTAATGCAGATTAAGTTCTCTGAAAATAGCATTTTCATACATTATTAATGGCACAAACAAAACAAACTGACCCAAAAATACTCCCTCCACTCCAATGTAATGCAGATTAAGTTCTCAGAAAATAGCATTCTCATACATCACAGTTTGTCAGCCTACAAAATGTATATAGTAATTTGTATGAAAATATGATTAGATTTAGATGATAAATGTGTGCAGTTTTCATTAAAATACAGGTTTTTATAACGGTTTGCAAATAAGTCAGCTAAGTCAACTATCTATAAGTCAACTCAAGAAGTCCAAACGAGTCCCATTCTGTCATTATGTACTAAAACTGTTCTCTTGAAAACCTGTAAAGTTCACAAACTGCACTGTAAAATGTGAATGAATTGGATCAATCTCCTCCCATGTGATCTTTGGAAGCTGCCTGTCTAGAGTACCTCCAGCATGTGCAGGCATATTACTCTGTTCTTGTTCAGACTGACGCCCAAGCTGTGTATGCCAGGTGTGTGCAATTTCTTCATCCTATGTCATTATTTTCATAAACCTGATTTACTAATTAAAGGATAGACTTGCATTTTCAGGACATGGAATTTTCACAGTAGTCTCCAATATCTGTCTGGTGAAGGACTACAGATAGGATTACAAAATAATATTATGATCGGTGTATTATGAACCTAGAACACTTGTTCTATGTTGGCAGTTTTTTACTAACCAGTGCTCAGGGATATTTGTACATCTTTATTATTTATGAAAACATGTTTAGTAAATATGTTTGGTGCTGCTACTAAAGTGGGAAAAAAGAGGAGTTAACAGGAATTAACAGGATGTAAAAAGGCATGCTCTGACAAACTGAACATGAGCATGCTCCAATCTTGCCTTTGACTCATCTGATCATCTAATCTAGAGAAGCACATGCTACGTCAGTCTGTTCAGTCTGAAGATGATGCATCTTGATAATACAAAGTAGTGGAAAAAAAACAACAGGGTAAATTTGCCACATATTATATTTACTACAAACTTTTATTCTCTAATCGGAGTCACCAGTTTTCCAGGACTATCCAGAGGCACCGCTTCTACACTACATACTATATTTATTATATACTGTGATTTTGCAGTGATTGCAGACCGCAATGGATCATATTACAGAAATGCTGCGGGTGTGGATAACACTGTGCCTCATGTGGCGAGGTAAAATTGTCTCTATTTAACTTATTAAGACAAGCTAATACTGTTTGGCAACCAAGTTATTTTGTGTAAGATGCTTACTCAAGAAAACATTCGACTACATGAAAATCTGAAATACAAATTTGTTTATATCTGTTATGAATTCATGAAGAACCCCCTTTTCAAAGACTATGTTTACATACACTGTAAATTCTGTCTTTGACAGATCCTCAGCCTTCTAAATTTGTCAAAACTAGAGAAGTGTTTTTGTAATCATGCTAGTAAGAGCATATTAATTGTGCTTGTTCCTAATATTTTCTAACAAATGCAGCTGTTTAAGGACAGATGAATGATTGCTCTAAATGTGTCACACGTTGGCGAATATTCACGTTAATGCACGTCGGCTTTGTTTGTTGAGTCCTAAGGGATCTGATTACTGATACACACCTCTGCCCTCAATTCTGAACCGATCTTGCCATGCCTTACTAAAAAAAGAACAAAGAAAAAGAATTGAATGTATTTCAGCACTGTGTAAAGGTCTTAGATGTTTATTTTATTGATTTTGTCTACAGTATTGCTGTGAGGGCAAAAAGACCACATTTTAGATTTGCAAATCTTCCAAAATGTGTCGACAAAGTTAACATTAACAGGAAAATGTTCTTCAAAAAAAGCAACAGATAGACTGTAAGGAATACCTTCTAGAGTTACATGCTGAAATGGAAGTAAGTCTAGAAGACAAAGTCCACAGAAAGAAAAACCTCCAGAGCAGCTTTCTAAATTATATGAACAATGTAGCTAGAAGAACTGATGCAGTACAGAAGGGCAAAGGTTGGCTGTAACAAATACGAATTTGATTTAGTTTTTCATTCTCACCATGTATTTTATATATGTTTAGGTGTTTCATTGATTTTTTTTTTTTAAATACCACACTTACTGCTGTATCAGCCTGTCATAAAATGTACCTGGCTTATTCAGGAACAAGCAGCTTCATGATCCACAACAACATAGAAAACCTGTGTCTTGAGGACTCGCTCGAAGATGCTGGAGTTCAGTTAAAGAGATGCAGCATGGACTCAGAGCTCCAGCAATGGATCTGGACAGAGCGGATGTTCCTCATGAATGTACACACACAAAGGTGCCTCTCTGCCCTCCAGAGTGACTCAATCCAGACTCTTGAATGTGATGGTGAAAAATATTTGCAGTGGCAGTGTATGGATCATAAGCTCATCACCATGAGTCACTCCCTGGAGCTAGGTGTGGAACGAGGAAGCCTGGCTCTGATGAACACAGGGAAAAGCACCAGGTGGAAGTCTCTGGATCAAGGAGACATCTGTCAGGAGAAGTTGAGTAAGTCCCAGATATGAAAATGTGACGTGTGGTAGGCCAATATTACATTTGGCAGACACCCTTATTCTAGATTTACTAATCTAATCTGACTTAGATCTTTTATTTTAGTTACTGGAATTGATGCTAGTCTAACCAGCCAATAGCAAAGAAAACAAGCTAACTTTGTTAAACAGAGTCAGGTAATATTAGCAAATTAGCAAAAGAGTTTGTGTCTTTCGGGAAGGCAAAGGAGAAACCTCATATTGTATTTCATACAAGTCTTTGCAAATGTTAGCAAATTCATGTATTTTATTGAGGTAGAGCAAGCCAATCCAGTGTTAACTACAGCATTAATTACATTGTGAAGCATGAGTCCTTGATATTTTAACCTACTATATTCATGTATGTTTTGAACCTATACTGATGTATAGAATACCTAGAGAAGAAAAGAGCTTTATGATTTGTCTAAACAGGATCCAGAAAGCAGCGTGAGACAGAGTTTCTAGAGGACAGCATGACAGAGGAACAGAGAGAGTATCTCAGGTGGTACTACCGCACTGAAGATGGTGAGTATATGTCTGCATACATACATATAATATACATTTAGTGTATATAAATAATCCTGACTCCAGTTCTGAGATGCAGATTTAGAATATTTCAAATTGTACTAATCAGCTCCCTTAAGAGGGCAAGGGAGTGTTAAAGCATTAAAGTAGTAAACTTTTCAGAGCCATTGCCCTCCAGGACGTCGGACTGCTGGTTTACTGTATAATAAGCATGGTAATAGGCATAGTCAGTAAGCATGATGGTCTTGATTGCTGACTGCCATGACACTCACTGACCTTGGGACTGACACTTTTGTCCTTTGGACATGAAAAAATTGTGTTATAAAGTTAAAAGTGCTGTAGAATATTGAATACTATTTGAATATATAAATAATATGTATATATGTAATATTTGGTAAAGGCTAAACATAATATTGTCACTGATAAATTACAGGTATGTCATTGTGCGTGCTGACCTATAACCCAAAGATAGAGAGCATGCATGAAAATAAAACTGGCATCATAAAGCAGCTGTAAAATGTGTCATCTGAACTTTTGTCGCTCAGTTCACTCTGCTTATAAAACTTCACCACTTATAACATGGAAAACATTTTTATACATACTTATTTGCTCCTATCTCAAATTTAATACAACGACCAAATATCTGAAATTTTGCTTCCCTATATTTAAACTGGAAACCTGTGAGGCAAATGCTGACAGGAACTGGAGGTTTATCTCATCCAGAATCATTTCTGTAATTCCATAGCCAAATGTTCATGTTCATTTTTGTCAGATTACATTGTTAACCTTAGAATACTTAGTAAAAGAATTTTAAATTGCAAGCAGCAGCCATACAAAGCTAATTTACCATTACCGTTAGTCTAAAATTAAAACTATAAAACTAAAAATTTGGGGTAAGTGCAAAACAGTATAAAGTCCATTCATTGCTAAAACATTTGTTTTGGTGCACTTGGGCTATCGTACAATGTGTTTTTGTCTTATATACAACTCAGACATGTCTAGCAGTGAATGAAATCTGGTGAGGATGAACATTAGCTTCTATCCACTAGTATTTAATAAGCTTTAGGATGGTAGTTAATTGTTAAGCCCACTAACAAGTGGTTCTCTTTTTACAGCAACACCCTGGAAGTTTGCCATGCTGGGCTTGTCTCTCGTTGCTCTGCTTTTGGGGTGTGTGCTCTGCGTCATGGGATTGATGAGTAACAAGTCAGTGTTCACACACATGAAAGCACAACAAATTTACTGCCTTGAGTAGTTAATGCCTTGGTTACATGCTGAAGGTTGGGTTTTGGAGAAAAGTCTGTACAGAACGGGTGAGTAATAGGATTTTTTTGTTTGCAGACATCGGCGAGAATTAGCCAAGTACAAGACCGCCACCGCTGCGTCTCCTGCCAAAGAGAAAGTGGAAATGGATGAGCTTCAAATTATCACTGTGACCAAGGAGAACAAAGACTCCTACACTGATCCAACACAAGATACACAACTGAACAGCAAAGCAACACTGGAGGAAGCTAGTGAGATGGTTCCACTGAACCCTGGTGACATTATGGTCATGTGGAAGGACGGAAATGTCTCCAAACTGTACTCTGATTCTAAAGAGGAGGGTGAGGGGGACGAGTGATGTGGGACTGAGAGACAAAACAAATTCACATTTTCTTACCTTGAATTCTTATAAAAATGTACAAAGATTAAAAGGCTGGTTAAGAGATTAGGAGTTTCTTTGTTCTACCAAGCTTGATTCAACACATAATGGCCTCACAATAGACCAGTCATAAAGCCCCTCACAGTTAGTTACTGATGCCTGTCAAGCCTAGAAATAATCTATTTTTCTTTATCGGATTGATTTAGCTTTCTGTAAAAACACTTCAGGTTCACCTTAATGTATTTTAATACAATACCATCTATAGTAACAGCTTATACACAGGGACTAGTATAGATGCTCCACATAATCTATACAAGACTAATTATAACCAAACATGTCCTATTTAACAGGAAAAACATCCAGTAGCTCTCTGCAATAAGACATTCGTGGAAGGAGTCTGCAATGTCAGGACTTTGTAGCAATCATTTTTCTTCAGGACCAGTGACTTTTTGCATTTTTCTCGTTAACATGACAAGCTGTGTTTTTGTTTGTTGGTTTGTTTGTTTTTACTAACTTGATTCATTGACATTATATGCCATTATAAAAGGATGAAAAGAATTTCCTTCATGGGATCAATAAAGTCTATCTATCTATCTATCTATCCATCCATCCATCCATCCATCCATCCATCCATCCATCCATCCATCCATCCATCCATCTATCTATCTATCTATCTATCTATCTATCTATCTATCTATCTATCTATCTATCTATCTATCTAAAAGCATTTGTACAAAAAAAGCATTTGTACAAAAACAAACATAATATTTGGCAAATTTCTGTGGGATGAGAGGAATAAAGTAATTTGGCATGTGCTGTGGTTAGAACGAACATAAGTTAGGTTTCTTTATTTCTTTACTGTGTTCAGTTGATCTACATAAAGACATAACTCTGCAAGTAATTTTTAAAAACTTGGCTTTGAAACTGTCAAGGTCATGTTGAAGGTATTTGATGGTCACTTTTTTCTAAATTTATCAAGACAAAATGTTAGTCTTGGTTGATAAAGTGCTAATAGCTTGCTTAAGGTAACGGTGGACCGAAAAACAGGGCTTGGGGTGAGTTAGTTAAACAAGTTGAATCTGTTGAAATGCATCAGTGAAAACACTAAACTGTGCCATGGAGGAATATTTCAGCACTGAGACTGACATTGACAATATATTAATGCATATATGTCCAAAGATATACTAACCATGAATGAGAGATACTGGGAATTATTTGTTGTGATGTGAAAAAAAAATGAAATGAGGTTTAATGCCATCCTGTAAATACACGTGTGTCAACCTACCAAAATTAAAAAATACTGCTTATCTATAAATCACGTTTAATTACTGGAATCCACAGTAACTGTAAAATTATTTTTTTGTTTTAGATTAATGCACAGATCTGGCAATATAGCTCTAACAGGAAAGATTTATCCTCTTTTTGCCTTCAAGAGTATTTACACAATAGGATCTGCAATATACATTTCAGTGTTTTTGAAAAGATCTTTTAAGTTGCTTTATATTCTAGGTATGATTTATGATAGACTAGAGACAATATCAGTAGCAAGTATTATACTGAATATAAAATATAATGAAATGTATCATAAATTTTCATATCTGACTGATGACTAAATCATGAACACAATTTAGATACAAGATATGAGAAGTAGCTTTTGAGGTCAAACTCTAAAATGAATTAAAATCTGTCATGTCCTGACCATCTATGATAGAAATGTAGACTGTACACTGCTCTTTTCAATGAACAGAGTAACAAAAATACAAACAAGAAACAATAAAAACAAGCTTGACTTATATTTAATTTCCTCACCCATACAGAGGTGCTTTTGCATCTGATCCATCTGCAAAAAGGGGAATGTTAATCATTTACACACACTGTGTGCAAATAAAATGCAGCTTTTCAAGATATTATGGTTACCATTAGTTGCATTAAAAACTGGATGCCAATCAGCCAAGACCTTTTCAGGTTTTTCTTTTTTAGATTTGCACTGGAGATATTCAGAGCAAAATATAATTATTTTCCACAAGTATATAATGACACATTGTTGATACCTGTCTTTGCACACATCTAGTCCTTCTTGAAACAATCTATAAAAATCAGCAAAATTATACCATATGGTGGTATCATTTTTATACCATATGGTGGTATAATTTTCATTAATTAATTAATTAATTCATTCATTCATTCATTCATTTATCTTCAGTAACTGCTTTATTCTGGTCATGGTCATGGGTCCAGAGTCTGTGCTGGGAACACTGGGCTTGATCATGTCCACTACAGCACAGCATTCACACTTAGAGGTGATTTACAGTCACCAATTCACCGAGCACTTCATATCAAAGGTGGAAAGAAACAAAAGAATGCAGAGGAATTTAACACAGACATAAGGAGGACATATGAAACTCCATACAGACAGTAACCCAAGCTCAGGATTGAATTGGGATTAATCCTTCTCGGGTTTACTTAGCTAACACACTGGTGGCTTGGTTGTCTTGTCTTACAGGATGCTTTCTTGACTCCAAGCAAATGTTAGATGCCAAGCATGTCTAATTTACAATTATTAAATCTGACCTGACAAATAAAATATCCTGATTTTTGGCATTTATCAAATCAGGCACATGGACTTTACCATTGCACATGGACTTGACCATTATATTTAGCACTTGACCACTTGACCATTATATTTGTGATATAAAATGCATTTCACACAGTTCTTCGTCCTCAGGCCAAAGTACCATCATTCATTTCAAATTAAATATATATTGCATAATGTACTGAATAATGCATTTTACTATGCTAATGCAATCAGAATATGGTGCCTAAACCGTAAAACAGCATAAAATTTATTAGAAATGACCCTAATGTTGTTCAATATCACAGTTTTTAAAGCCTCTCTCTGTATATGACGGAAAAGCTTTGTGCTCTCAAGTTATCCTCTTAGCATGTCATCCAACAAGCATCCTCGAGTCTGTATCTCCCAGCATCTCCTACCATAAGGGGGCAGTGTTGAATCAAAAGATCTTGAAGCCTTTGAGTAGGGTGAGTGTTGGTGCTCTGCGCTTGCTCTGGGCCCTCGAGGACTTTACAGTCACCAGCTTGGCTGTGGCCGGAGTGGGCAGCTCCTTATAGCAGGGTGAGAGAAGCGAGGCAGAGGAGAGGCTGATTGGTGCTTTGTCTTCACTGATGTAAAGAGGCCGGAGTGAAAGACTCCTCTCTGCCTCACGCCTCACCTCCCGGACGGCTTCGTAGAAGACATTTTGCACAGACACAAAGTCCAAGCAGGCAGACACTTCGAAAAACAAGCAACCGAAACGGGCAGCCAAGGTCACACCATCCGCCTTGTTCACTTGTCTGAGATACAGAGAGAAGTGCAAAATCAGTGCCAAAGCTAATGAATAAAACAATAATAATATTATTTATCCAAAAGCCTCTGAATCTAAAAATGCCAGTACAAAGAACTTATAGGAATGTGAACCTCATTTACGTCACAATCTGTTCCTGCATACTTTCCATTACTGCGTAATGTAGTCAACCAAATCCAAGACATGCTTGGTGTCCATTAGTTTCTTTAGAACTTCACTGAAGCTATTAGTCTAGCTAACAAATAATAGATTTCTATCTCACCCAAAATCTTCTAAATTACACACACTCAGATTTTCAGATTTTTGTTGCATTTGACAATAGAGTATGTATCAACAAATTTAAATTCTTTAAATAACTTTACAATTTGGCTTCAGACTTTAAGAAGGCCAGGTCAAGGGGATGGAATAAAACCAATCTGTGGAAAAAAGTATGTAATTTTTTATTTTACAGTCTACAGTATCGTTTAGTGTAAGCCCTCAACCACAAGCTTTAAAAAAAAAAAAAAAAGTCCTCTGTTTTTATTCCAATATTTCAACTTAATAATATGCTATCATGATTAATAACTCTATTTTGAGTTGAGATCACTTGAAATAATAAGTTATCATGTTGAGATATTGAGATATTAACTCGAAATGACAACTTATACATCAACAGCTGAGATAAAATATTTCTCAGAGGTAATGAGATATTACGTTGACATAACAACATAACATCAAAACACAATGAGTTACTTAAGTCGAAAAAAATCAGCTGCGGTTCAGGGATCCTGCAATGTCCATGTTGGCACGTTTGTGACACGCTCTTGATGTGTTTTGAGGCAAGTGTGTGGTCTGGTATCTATGGCAAATATTTTTGGTGTAAAAAATTTCCATTACTTATCAGCACTTATCATCTCTTAAAAAAAGCACACAACAGACCAAACTTTTGTTATGAGGGGAACATTATATATCTAATTTTTACCAAACTATTCTTTTAAGATGAATCGATTGCTCAGCTCACACACACACACACACACACACTAACCTTGGTGTCAATCGAAAGACCTTGATGGAACATCAACCACGGGCAAAATGAAAGATTAAACATTTACTTTCACACTACACTCCATAAAATGAAGCTTTCCTTAAAAGCCGTGCATAAACGGCCATGTTTTCCTTGTATATATAATTCGCAGTGCACGTTTAGTGTAATGAAACCCAGCTGCTGGATGCGCATTTTGATTCGAATACCACACATGCCATTGCTTTTGAGGAAAGAAAGCAAAGTCTGCCAATAAGTTATATTCATTTGGCAGACACTTTTATCCAATCCAGCTCTCTGACAGACTGACAAGCACAAAACTTGCAAAAAAAATGTCAGCTACCACTGACTGTTTCCATTTTACATCGTTTCCTTATGATATACTTATTTTTCTTAAATATATGTATGTATATGTGCATATTAATTATATGTATAGTGCTATACGTGCTAAAAAATTACTAAAAAAATAGTTTTTTTCTTAATGTAAACAATTTTCTTTAGCCCAATTGTAGCTGCTCAACCACAACATGCTTAAAGTCTTAAGTTTGCTTCTTTGGGTGTTTAGAGGCTAATATTGTTAAGAAGTCCTAAAAAATGATAGCTAACAGTTTACCATCACATAAATTTTATATCCAAAACATCACATTCTTGCTGTAAGTGCTGGTGTATAAATATTGCCTTTGTTTGTTTTCATGACACTATTTTCTGTATTATGTTTGGTGAAGCTGGAATTGAAATGAAATTTAATATGCATTTCAAAGCAAAATATTAGACGCAGTAATGCATCATTACTCTTGGAAGTGACGCATTAATGAGTCACCCGTCGGACCATTCACGATCAGACGCCTGCTATGTTGCACTTAAGTTTGTGATTGCTCATGTTTTAAGGATAAAGGACTTTAAAGTGGACTTACTGGAGATTTTCAGACATTCAATGACCTCTTTTCATGACAAGAGGCCAACGTGGTATTTGCTTGCAAATGTAAACAAAGTGTCCATAATAGCGCTAAGCATCATTTTGCATTTAATGTATTTTGTACCGTTTTTTATTTAAATATAGTTCTCACAGTGTGAACCAAATGTGCAAATGAATAAACGCCCGTGTTAAAGATACGATCTGTGTCTGTGTTGTCATGGAGAGAGCTACACTTGCCTTACATCTAGTCAAGTTGTTCAGTATCCAGAGGGAGGAAGTAGAAAAATTACATTTCAGAAGAGGAATCTTTGCTTTCAATATTTTCAAACACCACTTCACTTCACATATTTGTCATAAGGTGACATTTTAACATGTCACACAGCATCAATGAGTCTAGAGTTAGATTTCCTAACAAACATAAACAGCTAGCTATTAGCATCAGCAGCTATTATCATGCTAACATCAACTAACATTTGAGAGATCAGGATTAAAGCTGACGTTAGTTAGCCATATTCATGAACCTAATTACAGTCAGTAAATAAAATCAGTGTGCGATTTGAGCCAGACATCTTTTGTGAATCTCATACTTTCGTGTATCTTTACTTTCTTTTTTCAAAATTTCAAGTTATACTTCAGCTTTGATCAGAATATTGTTTTAGACATTTTATTTAGAGTACTTAGAATTACGAGTGCACATTAGAAATGATTCATGTATTTTGTCTAAACTGAAGCTTCAGCCTTTTAACATGCATACAAAAGGTTTTAATATTCTTGGGTATTTTTATGCTTTCTACAGAGATCAGTGTAAATACATAGCTAGTAGGTGTGATGATTATTAAACTGACTCTTTTAGCATGCAAAAAAAAGGGTTTTTGAACAGTGAGCTGAGATATACCTGTATCTCTCCATGTCCACTTTGTTGCCTACTAAAATGATGGGAGCCTCAGGCTGCAGGCCTTTGGTGTACAGTGTCACGGCTTCCACATACTGTTGACATACTTCGAAACTGAGCCTGTTATCAATGCTGTAGACAATGAGAAATGCACTGGCCCAGGCCAAGTAGCGATCACAGTTCACTGGACCATCCTGAGAAGACAAGGAAACCATATAGGAGGCTACAGATCAGGATGTTTGGAGCTTCTGTTGAACTATAATCCATCCATCCATCCATGTTTATCCTACACAGGATCTCTGGGAGTCTGGGTGCCAGCCCATCACAAGGCACAATCACACACACTCATATCCATTCAGACACGACAGACAATTTAGAGAAACCAATCAGCCTACAACACATGTCTTTGGACTAAGGGAGGAAACCAGAGCATCCAGAGGAAACCCCAATATACTAAAGAAAGATCATAAAGAAAAAAATGTTTCAATGGAAAGTATACTTAGGATTAAGTACCCCATCATTTTTACACAGTATCAAGCTTATTAGAGCTAAAACTGTAATTCCTCTAGGGCTAGGAAAATATGTGCATGCTTAAGCAACAATTTTAATAAACTTCAATGAATAACATACTATAAATCATTACCTGGTCCGCTGTGTCCATTACTTTGACGAGAACTGGTTGCTGGTCCACTATTTCCTCTGAGGAATAAGTGTCTTCTACAAACATAATGTAAAAAAAACTCAGCCAAGGCATTTCTACAAGACATCTCCCATTATACATATCAAGCAAGAGTGTGCTTGCTTTGTGTGGTATTTTCTTTACATATATTTAATGGATTAGAGATTCTCTTTCAGAAGAAAGGATTTGTCCATCTGGTTACCATATGACTGATGATTTAACAGGCTGTGGTTTAGGCAAGATGACAGAATGATATATTGGAACTTGGCCTTATTACCTCGTTTTGAAAGGTTTACATATGATCTTTGAAGTATTGGATATTTTTTCATCATCCCAAATTCCCTGAATTACACTGGGCCAATTGTTCTTGATTCAACTCGATTTATCTCTGGACTTGAAGTCATAAATGATCAAAGAACAAAAAGAGTAACGTCTGGAGATGTTTAGTCTATTTTATGGGTTTAAGGTAAAAGTAAAAGCAGGGCAGCTCACCGAGGTTTGGGTCGTATTCACTAATAAAACGCTTCGTGAGGAACTTCACAGTGAGAGCTGTAAGGAGGAAGAACACAAACATCCTGTGACTACAAGCAGTAAATTGCTACCACTTATATAAGGTTCCTTTAGGGCCATGGGAAAACCAGGGTCCCAAGAAACACACTCCTATGGTATAAAATTTAAGCTGGGAATTTTCATAGTTCCACTATAGCAAAAAAAAAAAACCCAAAACATTTTTGTCTATTTCAAATTTCATTTAAATGTATTAAATTCAGGCTATAGCCATGCATGTCTTACCTGATTTGCCTGAGCCCATCGCTCCCAGAACTACAATATTGCACTCTGCAGGTTCGTGTTCAGGAACAATGCTGCACGTCCTTGCTTTCCCAAACATGATAGACATCCTGAGCAAGACAAGCAATGATGCATTGGAAAAAGCCTTGGTTCCTTCTAAAAATGACAGCCTACATGCTCTCTCAGCTCCTTGTCAGCTACTGAATGCTCTCCTTAAGATCTTCTGAGACGCTCCTCTGGAAAAACAGCTGCATCCTCTTATGCTTTTCCAGCGGGTGACATCTCTTAAACTCAGCGTTCCTTTGAGGTGTGTAGATTTAGTTGGAAAAGGCTTGTTGTTGAAATGAATCGTATTTGGCAAGGCTGAGAGCTGGAGAGTCTGAAAAAGGCACCACTTAAAAGTTCAGCTGCGTTGGTGTGTGTAGGCTGGAGTCTGCCTGTTCTTGACCATCTGGAAACCGCACCTCCGAAAGGAAAAGCAATCTGGGGTCACTGCTTGCCTTACCCAAAATAATCATGTGAAAGTTTTGTTCCTTGGGAAAAAAAACTGAATGTTTAAACTGAGGAGGGGGGAGCTATGTGTCTTTATAGGGTATCACTATGACTCAGTGATGGAAAATATGGAAAAATCTAATAATGATTATCATAATAATCAAATCTTTAAAGCAAAATAAATATCTATTAGAAATTTATGTTTATTGTGTGTTAATGGTATTTCTTGCTTCCTATATGCTTGTGTTTGATGGTTGGGATTCTACAGGATCTGGAGGTACCGTTTTCAGTAATTTAACACCAGTAGGTTAAATGTTAATGGTTTCTAACTTTAAACAATGAATGGACTCAACCCATTGAAACCATTAGACATTAATGGAAAAAATATTTGATGAAAGCCATGAGAACAATTTTAACTTTATTAGGACCTGTACATCTGCACATTCATTCAATTATCTAATTATGTCGCTGTGGAATAGATGCATAAAAACATGCAGATGCAAGTCAGTTAATGTTCACATCAAACATCAGAATTTAGAACAATGTGATCTCAATGACTTGGTCTGTGGCCTGGTTATTGGTGCCAGATGGGTTAGTTTGAGTTTTTCAGAAACTGATTTCCTGAGATCACGCACACCAGTCGCTAGAGGTTACTACGCAGAATATTCTATCACTGTCCATTTTTATAGGAACTAATAGTGCACCGGCACCATTAATGCAGTTATTTAATCAGCCAATCATGTGGAAGAATGCATAAAATCATGCCTATACAGGCCAGCAGTTTCAGGTCACATTCACATCAAACATCAGATTGGGCGATTGTGTGATCTCAGTGAATTTAACCATGCCATGTTTGTTGGTGCCAGCTAATCACTGAGTATTTCAATAACGGCTGATATCCTGGGATTTTCATGCACAAAATTGAGCAATAAAGAAAAAGCATCCAGTGAGAGACAGCTCTGTTGACAGAAACACTTTGTTGATGAGAGAGCTCAAAGAACTGGTTTGAGGTGACAGAAATGTCAGATAACCCAAGTCGGATAACCACTGTGTGCATTTGTGATGAGCAGAAAAGACTCTCAGAATGCATAACACTTGAGGCAGACCGGCTTCAATAGCAGACGACCACATCAGATTACACATCTGTCAGCCAAGAGCAGAAAGCTGAGGATCCAGTGGGCACAGATTCACCCAAACATGACAGCTGATCCTGGAAAAAAACATTGCCTGGTCTGATAAATCATGATTTCTGCTGATGTTAGGGTCAGAAGTTGGCACAAGGAGCATGAATCCATGGACCCAACCTGCCCTGTCAACATTCGAAGTTGGTGAAGGTGGTTTAATGGTGTGCATAATCATGTGTTTTGGGCCCATTAATACCAGTAAATCCTCAATGGAATGCCACAGCCTATTTGAATATTGTTGCTGTCTATGTGCATCCCCTTCATGGCCACAATTTACTTGGCTACATCCAGCATGATATTGCACCATGTCACAAAGTAGAAGTCTTCTCAAACTGGTTTCAAGAACATAACAATATGGTCAATGTCCAAGAACAGGAACCTGAGGCTACCAGGTGATATATTTAAAAGCTGTGTGTTATTGGTGCTCAATCACTGAACTAAAACTCAGTTCAGGTTTTATTTTGAGTGAACATGAGTGAGAGAAATGGCATGTCCGAAATGTAACAAAGCATGACCTTGGCTATTGCGCTTTTGTTGTGGCCCCAAGTAATGCACCTGTGAGTATCAGATTTACATGCTCTGCATTCCACAAGGGGATTAATTATGAGTAAAATAGCTGTCTCCTCCAGTCCCATTAATCTGTCTCTGCTCTCTGTACAGCAGACTCGGTTACTGATGATGTATGAAACCCATGCAATGCATTTTGCTTCTATTTATAGCCAATTCTATTCTTGTAGCTGTTAAGGGAAACACAAACAGTGTTTACTCAGTCAAGTACATTTGTCTTCTTTCCAAATGTGGAGCAAGCTAGTCAGATATGACTCTGCAATAGCAAGTACAATATGATCTGAATCTCACTGCCATCAGAAGTTTTGATGAAAATTACTGGTTGCAACGATGGAGCTTAGCAGCTGCGCTGGCTCGGAGTTACTCCTTACTAAGATGGCTTGTCCAGCTCAAGTCTCTGAAAAAGCAGCAGTGCGACTGAGGCTAGCTGGCAACATTTTCACAGTGGACAAAACCCTCCTGGAAGACAACTGCGAATACTTCCGGGCACTTTTCCAATCAGGAATGAAGGAATGCAAGCAGGAGGAAATATGCCTTCAGGTAGTGAGCGCTCGTGGCTTTCTTCTGGCACTTCGGGTAATTCATGGTGAGAGACCTTTCCTTGATAGTGATGAAATTGTTGAAGCTGTAGAGTGTGCTGCCTTCCTTCAGGTTAAGCTGCTTGTTAAGCATCTTGTGAACATTGTTAATTCTGATAACTGCCTCCTCATTTATCATTCAGCTGCCACTTATGGCTTATGGGAACTGTTCAAGAGTGCAGCTTTGTTCATTTGTGATATGTACCAAGACCTCAAAGAGGATGTAAAGTGCCTACCAAAGGAACTTACTGATTACATTGAATCTCTTATTCCTAGTACATATGTTATAATCGGGACCCACTCACCCACAATTAAGCTGCTTCAGGACTTTATGAGGACAGTGTGTTACTTCGATGAGGTTGAGAATGACTGGAAAGTTCTCACTCACCTTCCACTTAACACTAGCACCACCATGGCTGGAGTTGCAGTCCTTGATAACAAGATCTTCATAGTCGGGGGCGTGTATGACATAACCAATAAAGTTGTAGATTCTGGCTTCTGCTACGATGTGGCCTCAGATACCTGGACTACATTTTCAAGTCCACAACAGCTCCGGTATAACTGTACCCTGGTGGGACACGAAGGCTATCTTTATGTGATTGGTGGAGAGTTTGAAAGATCCACCATGTCATCTGTAGAAAAATATAACGTGGCCACAGACACATGGAACATGGCTGCTCATCTTCCAAGACCTGCTTCTGCTGTAGCTTGCACCAACACCATGAGCAGGATATTCATTTGTCTGTGGAAACCAAAAGATGCCACCGAGATCTACGAGTACCTAGTAGACAGGGATGAGTGGAGTCTAGTGACCACGCTGATAAGACATCAAAGTTATGGGCATTGTATGGTGGCACACAGGGACAATTTGTACGTGATGAGGAATGGACCATGCGATGACTTCTTGAGATGCATGATTGACTGTTATAACCTGACCTCAGGTCAGTGGACAGCTATGTCAGGTCAGTATGAGAACAGCAAAGGAGCTTTATTCACAGCAGTGGTTAGAGGTGATTCTGTTTTTACGGTGAACCGCAGAGCAACGGTAGAGTATGCCATTGAGGACAACAAATGGAGGACAAAAAAAGAGATGACAGGCTTTCCAAGAATTGGCTCCATGTGGACTTTTCTCCTGAGACTGCCAAAGAAAACCAAAGAGCCTCTGGGAAAGGAAGATTTGACAAATAGCCAAATTTTTACTGCATCCTCTCACGTCCTTCCAAGCTCTTCTGTAGACTGCTATTATTGACCACACTATAACCATTTCATCCGAATTCAGACTTGAGATAAGTCTTTTTTCATATTTCCTTGTTTATTTAAGGCATAGTGTATCTACATCATGACTAAAATTAATTTAGCTATTTCTCCATATACTTGATATTCGTGTTGAGTTGCATGTTCTCCCAATGTCCTCCTGATTTTGCTCCAAGTTCACTGGTTCACTCCCACCTCCCAAAACATACTGGTTGGAGGGTGGTTTGGCTCCATTAAATTGCCCCTGGATGTGAATGAATGCGAGAATGTGTGTGCATTGTGCCCTGCAATGGACTGTGATCCAAATCCAGGATATATTTCCACCCTGTGTCTGGTGAACCCAGGAATGTCAATGAATGAATAAAAAGTTTAGATCAATAACAAATGTGTTGTAACTGTCAATGGACAAATGACTGTATAATTGAGACTAAATGCAGACTATTTTGAAAAATGAAGTAGTTTCCATAATACTGCTCTCCATGCAAAATTTGTTTCTAGGGCTACAAAACAAGCATCAACACAACATTACACCAAAAATATTTCTATGAAAGATCTCCTTTCACTGTCCCCCCATGTGAAAGGAGTTCCTGATGAATTCTACTAAAATTCTCAAAAAAAATGTCCTTAAAAAAACCATTTCCTTTTTATTTGTGATACAGAGTCAAGTGATAAACAACATTCGTTAATGCATTTCACTGAGAAAACATCTCATACATTCCCAGAGACTGCTATTCATCTAAACAATTCATGAGAACAAAACATATTTTCTTTCTTTTTTTCTTTCTTTGAAGAAATATTGCAAATATTCCAACAACTTGACAAATGAAGGAGCTGGTTAAACCTTGTTTAAAAGCTCATATTTTTTCAGGACTCCTTTGGTGGCAGGGAATTAGAAGCAGAGTGATCATTGTTTCATATCATACATTGTCAGCCAAGTGTTCTTTGAGGAACAGTTCATTTTAATGATCTTCCATCCTAAAGGTGACTAAAAAGCTTATCTGTGGACATTTCATCAAAATCATAGCCACTTTTGTGCATGGAGATGCCTCATGAAAGAACAATTATACTGATTAAATAAAATAAACATATATTTTTCCTTTATATAGGTATAGACATATGTGTTTATACATGTATGTATGTGTGTGTCGTGATTTGAAAAATTACGTTTATAATACAATTGACAAATGATATGAAATCAATAAATATATTTATAGAATTAACAAAATCAGATATCTAATGCTCTATGTTGGAGAACTTCCTTCCATATAAGAGCTGTGCATAATGCATCGATCAAGGCCACAGTTCTCAGCTTTAAATGTACGCCAACATCAACATAGAAAAATGTAATGCTTGGCTGAGTTGATCAGGTGAAATGCATCATGAGCTCCTCCAGGGCATGGTCGCGGTGGTTCCCATGCATCAGCAGGACTTCTTTGATAGTATTTTGCTGAAACCCCATCTCATGAAACTGAGTGAGGAGGTGAAGAAACTCCTTGGCCTAAAATACAGACCCAAAAAAATGAAAAACGTTTCAGCACCACTACTAAATCAATGCACGAGAGTCATCAATAGTCTTACAACAGGTTCAGGTAACGTAAAAGAACTGACTAAAAAGGAATTTTGCAATTTTTAATCAGTAAAACACATTTGAAAGTAATCATAAAAATATGTTTTGTATTTAGGATATCAAACAGTTACCTTTGTCTCACAGTTCTGAAACATCTCCAGAGCTTCCTCTACTTGACTCTCATCATAGCCAAGTTCACACAGATGGTCACATGCCACCAGGTAACTCAAGATCTGGAAAAGGAAAACATCCATTTATCTGGTTACCATTTTGTACCATCGTTACCCACTAGGACAACAATAACAGCAATAAAACACTTTGGGCCATGCTGTTATAGGAAAATAATCAACAGTAATGAGGTGTAATTGTAGTATTTTATTCCTGTTGTACTACAGCATTTTGCCAACAGTTACAAATTCCTAATTATTAAAGAACACACATCATTTATTATATCAGTTATGTTTAACAGTTATTTCAATGGTTAAAAGAAGTTAGTTCAATCAATAACAGACTATGACAGCTCGAAACAGACTTTTTTCCTCTTTGGAGTTTATAAGACATAAAACACAACTTGTCATTTTATTTAAAGTCCACAAACTCCTCTGTCCTGACTTTGCCATGTCTGAAAACTTACTATCATTACCATCGTATTATTTATTTATTTTAAAATGAATACTCTTTGGAGAGATTTAGTACCTGGCACAGGTCATCACCTCAAAGATAAAACACTAGAAACTCATTTATCTTCCATATCTACAGCAACAATGATGAACCTGGCTGCATGGTGGTTCCTGTGGCTTTAAAAAGAATGAAACCGAAGAAGTAGAGTGGAACGTGAGAGCGATGATAGTCTGATTAGTCAGCTGATCAGTATGAGCTGTTGATTCAGCTCTGATCATCTTGCTCACCCTACTGCCTGCTGTTAACAAGCTGACTGGAACACTGTACAACGAATAGAAATCCCAAAGACTGCTGGCATCAGTTCATTTGAACTTAAATTTAGCATTTTGAACTATAACTCTTATTTTTGAATGTGCAATTTATAACATCCAAAACTGACCCCAAGGTCTGGGAATTTCAGTTCCAGGAAAGGGAAATAATAATTCTATAACATCTGAAGATATTCTGGACACCTCCATCTTTGTTGCAACAGATAAAGATATAATGGTTAGATGTCCACATAATCTGGCCATATAGTATATGATTGGGTAGTTCCTTAAGGTGGAATGGGAAAACCACTTATGTTCAAATTTAGCTAAATTCTACATACACTGTATTACCAAAAGTTTTGGGACACCCCTCCAAATCACTGAATTCAGGTGTTGTTATTCAGGGGTTGGGCTTGGACTCTTAATGCTTCAGCATACCAAGACATTTTGGACAATTTCATGCTCCCAAACTTTGTGTGAACAGTTTGGGGATGACTCCTTCCTGTTCCATGAACTTTACTGGCATGCATAGAGTCCCGACCTCAACCCAATAGAACACCTTTGTTATGAATTAGAGCAGAAATTGTGAGCCAGGTCTTCTCGTCCAACATCGGTACCTGACCTCACAAATGCACTTCTAGAGGAATGGTCAAAAATTCCCATAAACACACTCCTTTTCACACACTGCTTTCCAAATCTTGTGGACAGCCTTCCCAGAAGAGTTGAAACTGTTATAGCTACTAAGGGAGGGCCAACTCCATATTAAATGCATGTGCATGTAAAGGCAGACGTCCCACTTTTGGCATGGCTCACAGCCTCCACTCTAATTAATCCCAAAGGTGTTCTATCAGGTTGGGGGACAGGACTCAACTGGTGCAGGCCAGTCAAGTTCCTCCACACCAAACTCACTCATCCATGTCTTTGTACCTATGTGACCTTACTTTGTGCACTGGTGCTCAGTCATGTTGGAACAGGAAGGGGTCATCCCCAAACTGTTCCTACAAAGTTGGGAACATGAAATTGTCCAAAATGTCTTGGTATGCGGAAGCATGAAGAGTTCCTTTCACTGGAACTAAGGGGCCGAGCCCAACCCCTGAATTCAATGATTTGGAGGGGTGTTCCAAAACTTT
This sequence comes from Hemibagrus wyckioides, assembly GCF_019097595.1. Lineage (NCBI taxonomy): Eukaryota > Metazoa > Chordata > Actinopteri > Siluriformes > Bagridae > Hemibagrus > Hemibagrus wyckioides. The sequence goes on from NC_080719.1 coordinate 8,993,864, forward strand.
TGGCAATATAGTGTATAAAGTTTTAAATGCAGTAGTTCTGAAAACTATTTTCAATTTAAAATGAAATTGAATTGAAATATTTAATTCTAATTCCATTCACAGATACCCCGCCTACCTTTACATTTATAGCCTATTCTACTTATGGGAAAACAACATTAGTTCAATATGTTTACAATTAGAAATGAGTTCTCATTTTGATTACCAACATTATTCACATCAATCTCATGTCTTGAGGTAAATTTGACAAACCAGACTAATTTTTGTCTCTTCACTTGAATGATCTATGTTCCCACCAACATCGATGAAGAAATAATTGCTGATTAATACACACTATTCTCTTGTTATAAGTGTCATTTTATTAGGTTTGTCTCTGTTATCTGTGGAGTGGCTAAGTACTCTTCTCCGTTTTGATGGACATTATGACAGTCAGTATCTGATTACAAACTGAGAAATCACCATGTTGATTAGACTTATATTTGTTTCACAACTGATGAAGCAGTTTCAATAGAGGGGGTACATTTGGTTGATGTAAGGAATGGGAATGATCAACATTTCATTGGAATTGCAATTCACCTCGCAGGCAGCAGAAGGTTTAAATTACATGAAACAGCTCCTTTAAAACCTTCTTTAGCCAGAGCAATGCTGCTACCACAAAGCCACAGTAATATTCTAAATAACATTCCCTGCAATTTTAGCATCACAATTTAAAGCTGATTTTCTATTTTCATACAGGTTTTGTATATTACTCATTTCCACCCTCTTGGACACCAAGAACAGTTAATGTAGCTAGTGGTGGAAACTTCAGGAAGATATGGTATTTATTTTGCTGTGGTATGCTATTTGTACACACTCATCATGACCAGAATTAGATTAAAGTACCTGAAACCAGATGTTGTTTCCTGAACAAGGAGCTTCACTGAAGTACACAGTGAAGGAACAGGTAGGTAAATAAAACATCTGGCAGTGGAAATGGAAAGTATTATATAAAGACCTCATAGCAAAAAAATGTATTCAATTTCCATGCATTATTGCAAGGATTTATTTACAGTAATGGACTTTGGTACTGTCTCTACCATATGATATAAAGACTGGAAACATGCATCCAGTGAGGTCACAATGAGGGCAGCGTTATAAATACATCTCTTTAAAAGCAGTATACCTGGCCAAATGTCTTTATAGTCAAAAGCTGTACCAGGAAATTCAAGGAACTGGATCCTAGTACATATTTGGCCATAATTCTGAAAACACTACTTGGTTATAAGTTAATAGATTACATAATTGTTGGAACAAAGGTTAAAGTAAAGGACTTTTCAAGACCACAAAGGATGTTATTACATAAAGAGTTCCCAAAGACATTGTGGGTAATGTAATCCAAGCCTCTGAAAAGTATCATGACCACTCTATCAGAGCAGGGATGTGTACTGTATACTGGTTATACTGGCGTATATATTCCAGACTCACCTAAGAGAGATTTTGCATTGAGCTGAGTTTCCATTCATCTTCTTCCATAGCCATACTAGTGACCAGAGGGTTATGAAGCCAAATCGCAGTATTATCAGATTACCCTTGTTAGTGACCATGTTTTTTAAACCATTCTCAAAACAACTACAAAAATAATATCACTATATTACATAACATACCACTGCATTATTGGTGTCATTATTATTCAGGCATAAAACTTGTGTGCATGATTAATACAGCACAATCCACATTGCCAAACCTTCTTCCATATGTGGTTGTCAATCTGTTCCTACTAAAGAGGGTAAAATTCCCAGATTCATTCTACAGTGTGCAAATATATATATTCCATTTACAAATATTGTAAGCACTTTAGGTTTGAAATGAATGGCTGTATGTACATATGGCAATAATGTTAACAAACCATTACTCGTCAGACCCCACCAACCTGGTCTGGGCTCCTATGGCCCGTTTTCTGCAAGGCGATGATGGCTGTCCGTAGTGGGTATCCATGCTCCGTTACAGCCTCCAAAAGCTGCTGTTCTTCAGGGCTGAGAGCTGAGAGCAGTTCCACAGAGGAGTCATGGACTGTCGCATGGGAACCGAGGGGCCGTGTGGGGGCCAGGGGCACGCTGGAGTTCAGGCCTGGAGACTGGAGGGAAAACAACAACATTGGTTTGGAAAGTTAGTTTCCACAAGAGAGAGGAAGAAGGGAAACACTGCACTGTTGCCAAGAAATTCACAATAAAAAAAAAAATGTATAGTGACAGACTGCAGCAGTGCTACTTTTTATTATTATAATGACTTGTATTTCCAAATAAATGTAACTATATTACTGCTGTATATATTTCACCTGAACATAATGTTTTGTTGTTTGCAATTAAAGAGATCCTGTATGGTCCTGTCAGTCATGGACTGTTAGTGGAGAAATTTTAAGTTTTATTGTGCTTTGATTTATTTATTTAGTTTTTACAGTATTTGTCTTTATACAGTAATGTACTGTATGGGACATATTATGTTGGTGATGTCATAGACCTTGATAGTTGATAGTTCACCTCAACACTGACCTTGAAACCCAGCCTTGGTTAGAATTACATGTCATTGGGCCTTTCCATGTGCTAATCCAAACCAACCTGTGGCAACATGGGCAGATTCCAGGAAAGGTCTTTACACTGGTTATAATTAGCCACTTCGATCTTTAGGGACAGCTTAGAAATGTGGATTGATTAAGAAATGAAAATAGCTAGGAGAATGATGTCACCTGAAAGTCAGCACTATCAATAGCTAACACTACTAACCGAAAATAGCCTAAAGGTTAACCCTAACAGAAAATAAATTTAGCACAGGGCTACTGTATAGCTCATTCTGGGGTGAGAAAATAAACTAATCACATGGGTACTGCTGTTAGTACTGTACTTCTGTGTTTGAATTATGAGGGCAACTATTGCAGGCTTAAACCTTTACAGAGAAGAAAGAGTGGGTAAGTGACATTGAAGTCTCCATCAGACTCAAGGAAGGATTTGATGTTCAAGTATGACTGACCATAAATAAATAATAATTCCTTCAAAAATAAATAACCAAAATTTGTTTAAAGCTATTAAAATCTCATTTAAAGGTGCACCTTGCTGACCTGTGTCATGGGTGTTGTATGCCCAAAGGTCAATTGTTGTTGGCTTGGAAATGAATCTCCATGGTTCTGCATTTTCCACATGTTCCTTCCTCGTGCTTCCAAATTTGGTAGAGAGCACTGTAGGGTGCTGGAGTGCTGCTGTGAGGAAACACCGCAACATGAAGGTAGGTTGAGATGTGATCTCAACCTACCTTCATGTTGCGGCCTCCTTAAGCCTGAATTTATACTTTTTAGTTTTGTGACAGAAGCCTCTTCATTATCAGAAGAGTCATCATCACCATCATCTGAATTGGAAATGTTGAACGTGACTCCGTCATTCATAGCCTGGTAGTGAGTCGCATTAAGACTGTGGCTGCGTCGTCGAGGATTGGGCTCCCAGAAGTCACTGTTCCAGCGGCTAGCCAGTCTGCTCTGTTGCGGACTGCTGAACAGCATCCAGTATGGAGGGCAAGTCGCTGCCAACTTAGAGGGTGCGTTCGGGTTATGATTGTTCGGCACACTGTAGCCACCCTGCAGACCTGTCAGAACCCAGTTCTCCAGACTGAAGACATACTGTCAATACAAGAGACAAACAAGAAACCTTTGCATATCACAAGCATTACCTCAGACTTTGTGACAACTAAGCTTTATATTCATACAGAAGAAGTGAAACCCTTAACATATAGTTAAAAAGTTCACCACTCGCCATTGAAATAATATTTGAAGTAGCCCAGATGCTTGATGAACCGAGTGTTTGAAATGCTGAATGAAGTAATTCATGCAATTTCCTGTTTGAATTCTGTCAGCATGCCAGAGTATATAACACAGCATGGATGTAAGATATGCTGTAATGCAATTTGAATCCCACTGGACATAATCTATATTTCTTCCTTGCCCTCAACAATATGATGACTGAGAGAACCTCAACAAAGTCATTCGAAGGGCAAATCAAAACTCCAGCCAATCTCAACAGTCTTGTCCATTCATTCCCATTTAATATAGACACCAAATGTTGGTTCTGGATGGACAAAGAAAAGTATGAGAGGGAGCTTGAATGAAACACAGCACTACCTTTTCCATAAAAGGCTCTCACAAGCTCATTTCAGATCAGATAAGATGCGATTGGCTCTCCACTCACATTTATGGCAAAGCATCTGAACTGACGTGTTTTGGTATTTAGTCAAGAAAGCACAACGCTATCAGATATGAAGAACAGTCATCTGCCAACAGTCGTAATGCCGAATTGAACCTCGTGTTCTGAGCAGTACTTCAATTTAAACAAACTTGCCAAAAACAAGTTGCCAGCCATGTTGAGAGTAGGCCTCTAAGGTAAATAAAGAGCACTGCATTGCCAGCACATCAACACCCCTATGAGTGATCCATCTCTTTTTTACATCCTGCTGCTGCTGCTTAGATATAATTAAATTAAAGGAGCAAACCGTTAGAGCCAGCAGATGTTCTAGTTCAAATCCACTGATCCAAAAGTGAAGCCAGCGCTATCAAAGTCCAGAAAAGAATTTCCAAGAACAACATGCTTTGAGAAATGAATCTCGAAGTCCAGAAGGATGACATAATTCAGTTAAGAGAGATTGATAGAACTGTCTTTTGGCTATAATTTGAAATCAGACTGATTACAGATCCGCACAGCTGGACTGTCTGTGTGGCCCTAGGTGAGATCTTAAGAATGTGTATAATGAACAAACCCTGACAAATCTGAAAAAATAAAATACAGAGAATCTTGAGAAGTAATGCACTATAAAAGGTTAGTTTCGAGGGTGGTACAGTTGTGCAGTGAGTAGTCTTGCTGTCTCACATCGCCGGTTCTGTCTTTCCATGTGTGATTCTTCTGGGTCCTCTGGTTTCCTCCTATCTTCCGAAAACACGCCAGTACATGGGCTGACTCTGCTGAATTTTCTCTAGTTGTGTACAAGTGTATGAATGTATGTGTGTGTGATGCCCTGCAACAAAATGGCATAGGACAGGCTCCATACATATTGTACTAACATCACTTGCTAATGTTAGAGGCAAATTTCATGAAGCTAACTTGAGTAGCATTACTCGGTAAGCAAGCTACATAGAAACGCTACTTAGCTTAGTCAAAGACTTCAATGCCAGCAAGCAATAAGAAGGTAGAATATCCAAGTGTGGAATTTTGTGGAGTTTTTTTTAAAAAATGGCCAATTACTGTTTAAATTCTCTTGTAAATATAAATAGCTTACATATCATTATGAAGCCTTGAAGAACTAACTGAAGAAGCTAGCAGGACATGGCAAATCATACTGTAGATCACCAAAATGTAACAACCTCTGTTTCCTGGAGGATCTTTAAACAGTCTGGCACGATGATTTCTGGAGTTGTGACAAGTCCCACCTCCTCTTTGACCTCGTCAAGCAAGCCCAGAGGGATTTTGATGGGTACTTCATCCAGCCAAGACATTCTCCCTTTCACTGAAAAGACAATCAGTAGAATTGTATTAAAGAGATGTTTATATTGCTCTGATTTAGACTAAAGCTACAGCAGCTGGCATTGTTTTTCCTAAAAGCATTGCAGAAGCAGCCGATCTTCCCCTAAATTGCTTCTAAAAAAAATCCCATCCTGCTGGGTTTCATGCCTTAATCACAATATTGTGGATGCAGACAGAGGATTAAGGGATTAGAGATTATACAGCCTTCACCATCTGACTTGCAGGTATCAACTGACGTGACACACTTCCTCTTAGAAATGCTGCTGATGAAAGATCTGGGGAACTGCTGTCATGATCAGAATACAAATGGCAGCTTACATCTGGATGGACAGTCAGCTTTTACTGCCTCAACCTAACGATCTAGGACAACTACAGACACAACCATGGCCGCCAAAGCCTTGTCACAAAGCCCATGGTAGAATATTGGGAAATCTTTTCAGCTCAGGACCCTTCACTGATCCTGCTGCTTTGAAACTACACGAAGCAGATGGTTTCAGACCTTTAAACCAGGCCAGATGCTCAGTAAAATCTCCTAAATTGTTTTCCTTCTCATGAAGCCGGGCCAGAAGGTTCAAGAAGTCAGGTGACTTGCAAATCCAGTAGATTTGGAACTGCTATCCATGTAAAAGAGAGAATTTCACATTCAGATCATATGAGAAACAAGAGCAAGAAGACTGACTGTCTGGTCTTCAAAACCTATAACAGGTTACATATTGAAGTGAACTGCATCTGGATCTACACCGCATCGTTTTAATTCAGAACAGCTTTAAGAATATGATTACTTTAAGGTCAGTAGACAGACTTTGTTAAAGCAGAAATCACCCCAAACACTATAAAGTGGATTGTGTTACCCAATAAAAATATGTAAGGACACAGACAAGTTTTCAGATGCGTCTAGACAGGATTACAAACAAAGGACAGTTTACAGGACTGGCTTTCAGGCTAGACCATTTATAGACAAAAACTGTTGAAGACCTGTTTTGTAAACAAGTGCCTATACAAACCCAAACACCATCTTACAGTCAATCAATGTCCTTCCCTAAAAAAACACTTTACACTGGAAAGCATCTATAAAGCAAAATAACAAGCAAAACTTGAAAATGTTACACCCAAGCATAACACATGCATCAAAATCACCCACCTGTGTTTTCTGGAGTGCGTGTGGTCTCAGAGCCAAAGCTGTGTGTGCTTGTGATGTTATTGTCAGCCTGCTTAAAGGGATAACCCTCTGCTCCACTAATCCACTGACATAACAGCTCACCATCAGCTGTTTACCTGAGCCTGTTTTCATCGTTTATATCAAATACAGCAGATTTCAAGACAGCAAGGAAAATTTGACTACAAAAGACAGACATTTTGGCATTAAAAATGTTTTTCTGAAGATGATCCTACTGTAATGATTAGACGTAAACACTGCACAGCCGGAATAACCACTATTAACATTCCTGAGAAAAAATTTCCAAGCTCCATGTGCGATCACCAAGTTGCACCGTTGCTAGTCAACACGGTTTGTGGCTAATTCTGGAGAACTTCCTGGGCTGATCTCTCCTCGGCTTAGCTTTTCCAAAGAAACCACAGTCACAAATACTCGCTCAAGACAAACAACTCACTTTATTCTTAGTAATATTTACATAGCACAATAAATAATAGCTACCTTTAGTAGGATATTGGTACACTATAAAAAAGCAGCAAGTCATAGTCCAATGTGTGAAATATCAGTCAGCAATGAAATGGACATGGTTTTTTAAACAAACATTCATTTCTCCAGAGCCGTGGCCCAGATGTCATCTGCTGGAGGATCTGGTAGAACCCATCCCTGAGGAATGGAGGACCCATCAGGGTGATCTGCATGAACCAAAAATTGATCCCATTCTCTCCTAGGGTAAAAGACATAAAAGAGAAACAGAACACTTGGTAACTCAGAAAACATGAAATGCTGACTTTACTTTATCCATGCTGAAACGCCAGCCTTCTGCTGCAGTGTATCTACCACGAAATTCCACCATCTCTCAATTCCTGTACATCCTTTAATCTGTTTCCTGTTTAAATCTGACTGGATGACACACCAGTTAGTTTTGTGTTTGGCAAAAACTTATATACTTAACCAATAGTAATAATCTGACATCATGCTTATTAAATTAGGATTATAATTACATAATACAATACAATGACTATAATAACAATATACACCAATCAGGCATAACATTATGGGCACTGACAGGTGAAGTGAATAACACTGATGATCTCCTCATCATGGCACCTGTTAGTGGGTGGGATATATTAGGCAGCAAGTGAACATTTTGTCCTCAAAGTTGATGTGTTACAAGCAGGAAAAATGGGCAAGCGTAAGGATTTGAGCGAGTCAATTTAGCCAAATGGTGATGCCTAGACGACTGGATCAGAGCATCTCCAAATCTGCAGCTCTTGTGGGGTGTTCCTGGTCTGCAGTATCTATCAAAAGTGGTCCAAGGAAGGAACAATGGTGAACCGGTGACAGGGTCATTGATGCACGTGGGGAGTGAAGGCTGGCCCGTGTGATCCGATCTAACAGATGAGCTACTGTTAGCTACTGTTACTGTTAAAGTTAATGCAGGTTCTGATAGAAAGGTGTCAGAATACACAGTGCATGCTGGGTCAGGGCTGTCTTGGCAGCAAATGGGGGACCAACACAATATTAGGCAGGTGGTCATAATGTTATGCCTGTCAAAGAGCAAAGCTTAAAGTCAAGTCATAACACCATCAATCAATCAATCAAAAAAAAAAAAAGGAAATTATTAATGCTCATTTTGGAGCCTCTACATTAATCTATTTAATGTTTGTAATTATTATTAAAAATATGATTTAAAAAAAATTAATAAAAGTATACATTTCAACCAGAAAATGTTTGTTTCTATCAGTAGTATTCAAGATTATTGAAATTGCTAATTAGTATGACGGCCTAACCCGAAAATCTCAGCAAAGACATTAAAGAAGAAATTAATGAATAGCTAAAGAGATCAGATTTGCTAAGAGATTAGACACAGGTGAAGAATGAGGGCAAATCGATTCGGTTATAAAGTAAAGCCGGAAAATTCTTCACCTTATTTGGATGAGCGCCGGCAGGGAGCTCTCTGCCTGGGTGTAGTACTCTTGGTAGGGCTGAAGCGGATGATGAATAGGCAGTTCGGCTGGTAGAAGGAAGTACATGTAAGAACCAACACACACAAACACACACCTCACTAAACTGAACCAAATGTTTTGCTGATAAAAACAGTGTGAAAAACAACTTGCTAGAAAAAGTCATGAAAACAGGATCAAATACTCATATTATAACAGGAGAAATATTTCCTCTCGCACTGTGTGAGCTTCTTAGAGGAATCAACAAACAAAACCTTTACTGGAAATTACCTCCAAATAGCATGGTGTTGATCTCCCGCTTTTTCTGCAGCAGCTTCTCTCTCTCTTTTTTTTGCCGCTTCTCGTGATCACGTTTGCGCTCCTCTTCTTGCTCTCCCTCCAGCATGACCCTCAGTGCTTTCTCCTCGGCCCCGTAGACAGCTGTGCGTTTCCTGATCAGACTCCTGAGCCGCGTCAAGTGGCCCTCAAACACCTCGTCACTCTCCTTCTCCGGAAACATGCCTGGGGGAGAAAAAAGGCAGTAGAGTCAGCTGTCAGAATATACAAGCGTATAGATATATATGTAAACAAATATTTCTTTTTATTATTATGTAAAAATTAAAAAGAAATCAATCATTTACCTTTTCGGGAGGCAGCATCTTTGCGCAGTTTCCGCAGCTTTTCCAGAGCTTTGAGGATGTCTAGCATTCTCTTGGCATCAGCTTGCTTCCTCCTGACTTCAGAGAGCACCGAATCAGCCGCCAGCTTCAGTTCCCGCTCCTGCATTCGGGAACAAAAATCCGAATCACTCAGGACATGTGTTCCTCTTCAAAACGCAAGGCTGTACTATGGATTTCTCAAACCTTGTTATAAGGCATGCCTAGGACTTAACATACACCGTTGTTAGTTTTAACACAGGAAGGAAGGAAAATGATTCAACTGCAGAACATCTGCTGCTACCGTTTTTAGCTCTGTGATGTTCTTTGGCCCCTTTTTTATAAATAACAGTGTATTATACAATGTCTGAAACCACATAAACAAGCCATGAACCACAAAACTCGACAGGGATTAAAAGCAGGCCGTGTGACGACGCTAAACTAGTGGCTGGAAAATATCCTTATATGTTACCCAGATTAGCTTTATAGCTTAAGTATTAAACTAAAGAAGCTCTTTTCAGCACCAGTCATGTCTCAGGTAGAATTCATGTCGGGACTGGGATGTCAGTCCATCATCACCACACACACACACACACGCAGGGAACTTAGTGTAGCCAACTGAACCACCGGCATGTTTTTCAGAGGTGCAAGGAAACCAGAGAACCCAGAAGAAAACCATGTGGAATATGTGTGCATTTCAGGGGGTGAAATAGGGGTGGAGCCAACTCAGAGTGCCGTGTTCTGATTGGCTAATTGCATGAAGCGTGTTGTTTTGTGTAGATCAGGAATCAAATTCTCCATTCTAAACACTAGAGCACCCCCTACTGCATGTATCTGTATAATACACATTTCTCACCCGGTTTTTTTCTTCGATTTCTTGTATCTTCTTCATCTGGTGCTTATCGATAGCTGCCTCTTTCTCTGCGGCTCGTGCTTCTTGCTCCTTTATCTCCTCCTCGTGCTCGGCTTTCTTCCTGCGCATGCGTGCTCGCTTCTTCTTGATCAAAGCCAGTTTCTTCCTCACCATGTCCACTCTACCAGGTTCGTTCAGAGTCTTCAGGCTTTCCTCCAGACTGCTCTTCAGCTCCACTGCTCTCGAGTACGAGTCTGTCCACGCGTTTTCGTTCTCAAGGTTGGTTTTTAGGGTTTGGCACACGTCAGAGAGCTCGGAGAGCATTTTAAGCGCAGTGTACAACTTCTGTCTGAAATCAGACACAGACTGCTTTGGAGCAGAAGGCTTGGCAGAGGCTGGTGCAGTTTGTCTTCTGCGTAAGAAAGCATTAATCCACTGCCCGTCTTGTTTTCTCTGCCAAGCATCCGCGTTAGATCTGTTGCTGTTCCTGTCAGAGTGATCAGGAGGAGCTTGTAATGGATAGTTTTGGTTACGATGGGTCACCGGGTAACTATGAGCCAGGATGTTGTTATTAGTTTGAAAGCTAGGCGGATATGATGGAGGAGCAGAGTTTGAAAAGCTGCCACTCTGATCAAAATGTCCTCTGGGGTAGTTCTCCATGTTAGACTGGTAGTCTCTGTGGGGTGGGTGAAAGCATGGTGGATCCTCGCCGTGTCCAGGTTGTAGGGCTGCGGGAGAAGAAGGTGTCGGTGCTGGAGATGTGGTGAAATAGCCAGGAGGAGGTCTGCTGGGGTCGAAGGGAGGATGAGGAGGATAAACATGAGGAGATCCGGGGGGCAGCGGTGGTCTTGCTGAAGGAAACGGGGCCCAGTGACGGTGTGGAACCGCCTGAGCCTGGTGCTGCGGGTAAACATCCCATCCCTCGGGTGCAGGTGCTGCAGAAAAGTCTCCTCTCGGTAACATATTCGGTGGAGGCGCAGGCGAAGGTGCATGTTGTGACCCTCCGGAATAACGATACTGCTGCGGTTTGTCCATTTCCACGCTCCACAAACCAGTGTATCTACTCCACCTCTTCCGGTGTCATGTCATAGTTCGCATATCCTGTACATCCTGCACCCCGTTTCCTGTTTAAAGCTGACTGGATGACACGGACCGTTACCACGCCACAACATTTAGCTTAAAGTTTTGTGCCTGGCGAAAACTATAATTTTGTATGTAAATAAAAAAACACACAATTCGTTAATTAACTATTAGTTAGTCCGTTATAATTACTTGACGCTTTACATATAAAATTCGGTAACTTTGTAGGTACATAAAGCACAAACAAAGCAAAAAAAAACATTTAGAGTAGTGTATAAAACCTTCATTCAATCTAAAGAAAAATGTGGAAAAAATTAAACTTTTTTTATTACTTTGCTAATGCTCTATTAGAGACTCAATTAGACGTTAACCTATTTAATAAGACGCTATATACATTTAAAAGACGTATACATTTAAACCAGGCGAAAACGACGACTACCAAATGGGGCCTTGGGCTGCATAATTGCGCAGCGAGGCTCAACCAGACGCCACACTAGAACGTCAGCATTCAAATTCGTGTCCAGCTTGAAATAGGTTCCCCCTGAAACGGAGGTAACGCAATAGTTCCACATCTATCTATCTATCTGACTGTCTGTATGTCTGTCTGTCTGTCTGACTGTATGTCTATATTTCTGACTGACTGACTGACTGTCTATCTATCTATCTATCTATCTATCTATCTATCTATCTATCTATCTATCTATCTATATTTCTGACTGTCTGTATGTCTGTCTGTCTATCTATCTATCTATCTATCTATCTATCTATCTATCTATCTATCTATCTATCTATCTATCTATCTATCTTTCTGACTGACTGTATGTCTCTGTCTGTCTGTCTGTCTGTCTATCTATCTATCTATCTATCTATCTATCTATCTATCTATCTATCTATCTTTCTTTCTGACTGTATGTCTGTCTATCTATCTATCTATCTATCTATCTTTCTGACTGAATAGACTGTATGTCTATCTATCTATCTATCTATCTGACTGTATGTCTATATTTCTGACTGACTGACTGACTGACTGTCTATCTATCTATCTATCTATCTATCTATCTATCTATCTATCTATCTATCTATCTATCTTTCTGACTGAATAGACTGTATGTCTATCTATCTATCTATCTATCTATCTATCTATCTATCTATCTATCTGTCTTTCTGACTGAATGTCTATCTATATTTCTGACTGACTGACTGTATGTCTATCTATCTATCTATCTATCTATCTATCTATCTATCTATCTATATTTCTGACTATCTATCTATCTATATTTCTGACTATCTATCTATCTATCTATCTATCTATCTATCTATCTATCTATCTATCTATCTATATTTCTGACTATCTATCTATCTATCTATCTATCTATCTATCTATCTATCTATCTATCTATCTATCTGACTGTATGTCTATCTATATTTCTGTCTGTCTTTGTCTATCTATCAAGAAAGGAAGAAAGAATGAAAGCCTGGAACATCTGCTGTAATGCTTTCCCTATTTCTTGCCTAGTTTTGATTATTCTTATCGATTTCTTTACATTTGGCTTCAGCAGGATATCGGTGAGGGTCCCCACAAATTTTGGGCCTCATCCCTGCCTTAACAGTTTTCATTCCCTGAGGCCTTTAGAATAATCCCTAACATCCAACCCTACCATTTCCACACCTTTGGTATGAATATTCTCAGCATTTTCCTGACTAATTGTGTAAAAGAGCAAGCAGTCTGCCAGTTTTTGGTCGTTGTTGTTGGAGTGAGCTTTTATTAAAACAGACTACCAATCATAAACAAAAAAAAAAAGGTCAAACAAAAAGTGTTGCTAAACTGATTTGCAAGGCTCTCTAAACAAATCTTTTCAGATCTCAACGCAATTATTAAACAACACTGTCAATGAAATCATAACTGCAGTAGCATCAGAATCGAGCAGTATATTAAGCATTATTATATCTTAAATCCAATGTGGAGTTACACCAACTGCCTGATTTCAGAAAATCCTTATCAAAATCGCAGTAATGACTTGTTCAGTTACACAGAACTGCACAATGTGTACACAATATCTTAATAAGGGAGAAATTCATCCAGAGCCCATTGGAAAGTCAAGGACAGCTTTATTAATCCATACATTTTACAAGACATTCTACAAAAGACTGATGAAGGCTGGGCTCCAGTTCAATCTCCGGGTAAGAGTTTTTGATCAAGAATCAGCCGTCTAAAATCACTTGTGGTAACTGAAATATGAAGGCTACATTCTGCAGCACGAGATTAACGATGGGATTAAACCTAAACTTGCTCTTGGAGCTGATACAGCTGCTCTTTGCCAGATATGCAAGTGAGAAATAACAAGCTACTCTGTTTACCCTAATGCCCAACTGTTCCCTATTCCACATGTGAACTGGTTAAATTAACCAAATCTCTATACTCTCTCCTGCTTGCACTGGAAAATTAACAAGCATTTATTTGTAAATGTAGGAAGCAGAACAAAGAGATGATGCCCTGTGATGTTAAGGCTAAGCAGAAAGGTATACAAAGTAAGCAGTCAAGGAAGTGCAATCTATAGGCAAACAATCTTTACTAAAGAAACAAACAAACAAAAAAATACTTGGCTCAGCAATACCTCTAATTAATAAAATTGCAGAACAAGCGGTGCTACACCAAACTGTTCTGAGGAAGAAGGTGATTTAAGGCTATAATCAAATTATGACCTTTACACACAAGCAAGCAGGAGAGAGATGAGCGTTACTCCTGAAGCAGGACTGAATGCATGTAACTGGAGTAACCATGTACTGTGTTACAGCAAGAACACATTGCTTAAAATCCAGCCTACCTTCCCACAAAGGACCATCGAGTCAGAAGTGTTTAGTATCAGTCTTTAGTTCGGTGGTGTCCAATCCTCTCCACAAAGGGTCAGTAGTGTGTGGGTGCAGGTTTTTATTCCCAATCGATCAGACCTGATTCCACTTGTTTAATCAGTTGATCTTGGCTTACTGTATACTGTATACTATATATGTGACTTCTGCTCAGTTGGAATAAAAACCTGCACCCACACCGGCACTTTCTGGATAAGACTGGACACTTTAGTTTCTGGTTGAAATCAGTCCATTAAAATAAACCCATGCACAAAAATACTGCAGCTGGAGTAACAGTGACAGCAGCAGATACTCTGATAGAGAGCTGTAAAAACTCGTTACAAAGTAGTTTTGGTGAGAAGCCCATCTGGGGCGCCACGATACGAGTCATTTCCCTAAAAAAAGAGGCACACAGCAATGTCAACCAACGTGGATAACGGATGGAAGTGCCTCGGCTGGTAAAGGTCAGAATTACAAAGGAAAAGTGACTGGATGTGGATTTTACTTTCCAAGTGAACTTATAACCTTAATCTGCTTAACTATCTGGTTCAAAAAGAGCTCATAAAAATCAAACACGTCATTCATTTTATAAGGAATAAAATATTTTTTTCTTTTTTTTTTTTTACATTTAATATTAACAGTCGCTCACTCTGAGGCGTAGTTAAATTCAGCACGTTTCTCTTAAACACAATTGTCTTCACAAAGTTCAGGATATATGCAGTATATCACACTGTAACTTACAGCTTACAAATTAGGACAGATCACTCAGGGCTGCGTTTCGGTGTGTACATGAGCCTTCGGAAGTACTTGCGTGTCGATTGATCACTTAATGGACTGGAACAGGTCATCATTAAGAGCTTATACAAGAAGCTTGAACAAGATTATATTGACTGTATTAATTCTTGGCTGCATCAACCTGCAGCCTGGTCCAGTTCTCTTCTTCGATTCCTGAGTCGTACTCCTCCTCTGCTGGCTCTTTCGTCGGGGCTCTGTGGGTGGGGATAAAGCCATATTAATGGTGTTTTTCATTCATGAATGAACTGTTGTTTTCTGAACAGATCTTTTAAGTGAAGGAATCATTAGCATTCCCTTCCATGTACTGACCTGTATAAAACACATGACCGCTTTTGGCAGCTTTTTAAAGACTGCATTAGAGTGCAGCCTTGGTGTACTGAAGGAATACGCCCCATATTTCGAGTCTGAACACGAGTCATAGAGCTACTGATTCTGAGAAAACTGGCATTTCGAAAAGCCTTAAATGAAATAAATGCACAATTTTCAAAGTCATCAGATCACGGTTGTTTTCACACTGCACGACTATCTGTGGTAGCATTCAGTCGCTGCTGTGTTCACACTGATCAGATCAGCGACAGGTTTTACACTGCAGGACTTCACAATAGGAAGAATCACCGACAACTCTGTCTGGTCCACAAACTGTGTTTCACTACCAAACATACACGAGAAATGATAAGGAAATAACGCACCTCGTGCAAGAAACTATAATATGCTCCAACTGAAGCCATGCTTGCTGATATTGTGGTCTATAACTCCCCTCCAAACTGACCGCTGCTCTGTATCTCACTCTCTCATTGGCTATAGGTCATTGCCGAGTTGTTTTTCAGTCAGATCTCATTTCTCACTGCATGACTGAGTCGCCGACAGGTCCAGATATTTAGACTCGTTTGCACACGCTTCACTTTGCCTTGATTTTGCAAAACTAGTCGTGCATTGTGAACCGGGCATAACTCTCTGAGGTCATCTGACATGTGCATGTCATTCATTCATTCTGTCACCCTTTAATCAAGAAGACAAAGAGGGCGAGTGTGTAGCACTAAGACAAGCTTTTGAGGGCTGTTATAGCTTAGTGGTTAAGGTGTTGGATTACAGATCAGAAGGTTGTGAGAGCGAATCCCAGGTCCACCAGGTTACCACTGCTGGGCTCTTGAGGAAGACCCTTAACCCTACAGAAAGCCAAGATCAGCTGACAGATGGAATGAGGTTTGGCTCCTGATAGATTGGGATGAAAACCTGCACCCACACATTACCAACTTTTTGTGGAGAGGATTAAACTAATAGACTGACACTAAACACTGCTGACTAAACCCAAGGGTTACCATGCTGTAACTTGAGATTGTTTTTATTACTAGAACCAGTTTATCTAGATCACCTTTGCCAGCTGTGACTGGAAATGAAAATAAACCATGGGGTATTAAAAATATATATTTTATAATGATGAAAAGTATATAAATCACTGATATGATGAAACTTTCTATAAGAAGACATTTAACATTTATGGAAGGAGTCTCCAGGGACAGTCTCCAGGGACAGGCTTTCGTAAGATTTCCACCATGTTTGCATGACCAGGTTTTATCTTATTAACTTCAAAGATAATGGAAAGACAGAGTCTGGTGAGGGAATGATGCACTTCAGGGGCAGTGTTAGGTTGAGAAGAGTCTGCCAAGCCAATTAAAAAAATCCAGCTAATAAATGAACACTTATAAAGGGCTGGAGAATTATTCCGTAAGAATTGTGCATGGATATGTTATAGTCTCTGACTATACACTTGCAAGTGCTTGCTTAAAATGTGTTATTTTACATTACATTAGTCCAGAGCAGTGTGTATTTTTCACATGATCACAAAGTTAACACCCATGTACTCTTGGCTACTTCCTTGAGCAGTATGAGGAAACAAAAATGCAAGTAAGAGGAAATGAATCTCTGTCAAAAGTACATCACATTATTGGGAACATGTGTCATACTAAGTGACAATGATTCTGCAGAATTTCATCCTCCTGATGAGCTCTCACCTGATGTATTGAGGTGCCGTTTTTCCCAGTACCACTTCCTCGTTTACTTCCACAGCTACGATGTCCGAGTGAGGGACTTCAAACATCGGGTCCAGTAGCAGCTTCTCCTGTAGGTGGTCAACACCATCACAGACATTAACAAACCAGGGGCACTAAGAAAGACAAACATCAACATTGCCGACAAACACCAGGGCTCACCATTATTGATCGAAGTCCTCGGGCTCCTGTCTTCCGTTCAAGCGCCATTCTGGCAATAGCCCGCAGAGCAGTGGGGGTCACAGAGAGGTCACACTGGAATGAAATAAGTTGTGTATTAGGCTATAAATATGTAACCATCTTACATTCAATTTCGAGATCTAAAAGACTACAAGTGATCTCATTTTCTGATCAGGTCAGAATTATCTATTAAAATTTAAAAGCAAAATACAAAAAAATGAATGAACATTTCCAACATTAAACAAGCTTAACATTGTAACATTCTCTGAGAAATATTAAAATGATCAGTTTTAAAAATAATATTTCTATTAGAGAAAGTATTTTGGTGCAATGATCTGAGTAACAAAGTGAGAATGTTTAAAAATGTTTATAAGATTGTCCTGTTTATGAATCTGAATTAAAATAAGTTAACAATTTTAAATAAGTTAATCATTCATGCGCATTTGAGTAAATAAGAAGAGGGTTACCTTGTCCATGCTGAAGAGAGCTTGGTACTGGGGTACCACAGCGTTACGGGGTTCAGTCAGGATGCGGACGAGCGTGTCCTCATCCAAGCTGTGGAGCGGCACAACCACGGGCAGACGGCCCACAAACTCGGGTATCATGCCGAACTCTATGAGGTCACGCGCCTCCACATGCTTCAGTAGCCGGTCTCTCTCTTCAATCTCAGCCACAGCGTCCATCTCGCCACCAGTCATGTGGGCCACGTCAGCTGCAGCTGCGGCCCTTCGGCCTTTACCCAAACTAGATGGTGCTCCAAAGCCCAGGTACTAACAAAGTAAATATAAAAGGCAAGGTCAAGTTAATAAAAAATTAGAACTTCAGTTATGTTCACATTACAGGGCTGATGTGGACCAATCAAATACTTAATGTGACACAGATCAGATTTTACTTTGGACAGTTTCACGAGGTTTTAGACTAAATACATTCACTTCAAACCAAAGCAGAGAAACAATTACTATGAAACACAAACCTTCTCATTCTTTCTTCTGCTGATTATACGGTCCAGCCCATTGAAAGCACCAGATGCCACAAATAAGATGTTTGTCGTGTCAACTTGTACAGTCTCTCCTCTCAGCTTCCTGGTGTTTTTTTCAGGAACGTTTACAATAGTACCCTCCAGGAGTTTGAGTAATCCCTATCAAAAATAAAGCACAATAAGCAGCTGCAGTATTGGATATTCTTTATCTACTCCATTGAACAGATAAGACATTGACATTTCAGGGAAAACATTTCAACACGGAAATATGTAGTTACTAACAGCAAAATAATGCTGTAGGTTATTATGCTGACAAATATTTGAAATGCTACTCAGACTGAACTACAGTCTCATTTTGCTTTATTTTTCAGATACTAGCAAGAGATTATCATTTAAGCACAGGTTTTCATCACTGACCTGCTGCACACCTTCTCCACCCACATCTCTCAACTGATGGATCCCGGGCACACTGCCAATTTTGTCAACTTCATCCAAGAAAACAATGCCTATGGAATACGAAATAAATAAATACATTCGAAAGTCAGCTCACTACAACACCCACAGACTGTTTCCATGACCGTCATTCTTCAAAAATGAGCCAAATATTTCAGTATCATGAATGTTTCCTTCTTACCCTGCTGAGCCTTCTCAATAACATAGTTGGCATCCTGCAGTAGCTTGGCAATGACCGACTCAATGTCCTCGCCCACGTAGCCGGCCTGTGTGAGGGTAGTGCAGTCGCAGATCGCAAAAGGGACATCCAGGCATTTAGCCAGAGTTTGGGCTAAGAGAGTTTTTCCTACATTATGGACACAAAAGATTTCACAAGTTTCCATCTCATTTTTAAAATGTTTTGCTGAGATGCACTGTGGAGACTGTCACATACAGGCACTAGAAATATTTATGTAGAACAGCCAGTCCAGTACGGTCTCGAACATACCGATCAGGGACACAGGCAGCAACATCTGTAATTTGACACTTTTAAAGGTTTCATTTGCAAAGTGTGCCCTTTCCCTGACCTTTATTCAGACATTTTAATCAGTACCTCAGTCTCACTACATACGACACATTATCAGTGGTTAGAAAAACAATGCTGTTGTCCATGAATGGCCTCTGTGTCAGTCAGTCTCAGTGTAGGAGGTGTGGCCTTTGTGTCAGTCAGTCTCAGTGTAGGAGGTGTGGCCTCCGTGTCAGTCAGTCTCCGTGTAGGAGGTGTAGCCTCTGTGCCAGTTACTCTCAGTGTAGGAGGTGTAGCCTCTGTGCCAGTTACTCTCAGTGTAGGAGGTGTGGCCTCTGTGCCAGTTACTCTCAGTGTAGGAGGTGTGGCCTCTGTGGCAGTCAGTCTCAGTATAGGAGGCGTGGCCTCTGTGGCAGTCAGTCTCAGTGTAGGAGGTGTGGCCTCTGTGCAGTTAGTCTCAATGTAGATGAGGCCTCTGTGTTAGTCAGTCTCAGTGTAGGAGGTGTGGCCTCTGTGCAGTTAGTCTCAGTGTAGGAGGTGTGGCCTCTGTGTCAGTCAGTCTCAGTGTAGGAGGCGTGGCCTCTGTGCCAGTCAGTCTCATTGTAGGAGGTGTGGCCCCAGTGCATATCATACGAGTGGTCATACCAGAGCCTGTGGGTCCCAGCAGTATGATGTTACTCTTCTCCAACTTGATGTCAGTGTGGGTGGAGTCAAGCACATCTCCTCCTCTTCTTTCTTGAGGAGCCTGCTGGTTCACCTGCTGCTGCATGGAGGCTCCTAAAGCATTGCCATGGGGGCTGATCCCTGCAATCTGCAGCAGCTCTGCAATAGTGATCACACACACAAACAAAAAAAAAAAAAACAGAACAGGGCGATGTAGTTATATATACACTGTTGAAAAATCACTGCTACTTGAGTTAAAACTTAACCTTTATCAACACTTTAACAATACAAAAACAAATGAATAATACTAATACTAATAATAATAATACTACTAATAATAATAATAATAATAATAATAATAATAATAATAATAATAATAATAGCAGCTTCCCCCTAAAATATTTAAGTAGACAGTAGTCTAAAAGCAATGGCTGGTAATACAGGAAACCAAAAATGAAAACAGAATATATTTAAAAGACTTTCAGTACAAAATAAATCTTCAATGCTACCAAAGGTCACATGTTAATTATAAAAAAAATAAATATACAAATTGCTGAATGTGGATTTTCACTTAAATTAAGAGAACAATTGGGCCCATGAGTCAAATCTTTCAAGGATTACAGGACAACGTAGCCCACAAACTGCTGTCACTGCTGTCTTCCAAAGAAGTCAGTGCTGTATGACTAAAGCTGCCGAGTCAGAGAGAGGGATCTAACTGGATTTCCTGTGGCAACAAGCTCAATAAACATGGACAATGAAAGTTAAATGTGAATGAACGGTGCAAGAAGAAAAAAGGTGATGAAAAACAAATCCAAAAGATGAAGAAATGGGTGATGATTACACCCATGAAAGCAAAACCTGTAATTACTCAACAGAATATCATGAATTTTGTGAAATTTCGCAACTAAATCACACAGAGGACTGTAAAATCAATAAATAAACAAACAAACAAACAAACAAAAAAATCAATAATCACATTCAACATGCACTGCTTCTATAACCCAGTTACACAACGAGAAGAAAATAAACCCAGTATCTTCTACTTTAATTTTTACTGGTGACGCCCCAGAACGCCACCGCACTGTCCTCTCTAACAGACAGAGTTTGGCATTTGTACAATAAAGCGGTTCATGAACTCAATTAAATTAAATGAAGATAGGAAGTGTAGGGTTTTGGTCTGCCTGCACGTTTACAGGAATTATAGACCTGAATTATAGAAAGCAAAAAGGTGAACTCAAAAGTTATTAGGCATTAACAAGACACTTACTTGTGAATCTGTACTCATCCTCCCGACGTCTTAGCTCTAGCTCTACAGAAAAAGTAGGAGATTTACAAACATAGCACTACTATTATGCACGTTACTCTGAGCAACTTCAAGGTTTTCTTTTGCATTTAGGGAGTTTTTAGGCAATTGTACAAATGCCAAATCAGAAAGATGCAGTCATGGTTTCTATTAGGGCCTGACTGATATGAGCTGACCAATAAAATCAGCCAAAACGATTTTCCAAAAATAATAATCTCCACTCATGGCAGCATACAGGAAGTGTTATTTATTTATTTATTTTAAATAGAATTAAGGTATGCTCTTTGAGACTCCTACTAATGAGATATAAATGTAACTTAAGGATAAATGGATGTTTTCTTTTACACACATTTGAACCTACAATGTTTTTTTTTGTATTTGCTGATTTAAGATCATCGTTGTGACACTTATTATTATTATTTACTTATTATTATTGTTTACTTGCAAGTTACCTTATGAATAAAACATCTGAAGGCTTGTTTTTGTGCATTTTGCTGTTACAGTTGTATACGCTTCATTCAGATTAGTGAAACAAGTCCTTTTTAAATAAAAATCTTTTTTTTACCATATATATTCAATTATCTTTGCTGCTTTACATTGGTAACAGTGCAAATTTCAGTCAGGGTCTAATTCTTACAAAGAAAAAAATGTGGCAAAAATGTCAGTAGAAATATAATGTACAGCAGAGGTTCCCAAACCTTTTGGGCAAAAGATCCCAATTGGACATTCTGAGACCCCAAGCCTTGACCACCTGACATTTTTAATGCAGGTTTAGGTCTTAGTCTAAGCTTTGGGAAATTTGTTAGTAACATATATGTACTTTCTTGAAATTGCATTTCTTGACACAGCATTACAGCCAGGAGGTGTGTTTGAAAGGACATATCTTTTTTATGTCATCACCTCTACCACTGAATGATACATAAGGAGTAAACCATGATGGGGGGGGTGTTATAAAAAAAAATAAAAATAAATAATAATCAGTAAATGGGTGTTGTGATATGGCCCAACACGAAGCAAAGGAGCTCGGCTTACACTTGATGAATGACACTGTGTGTGTGTTCATTGTTCACATATTCGCCTGCATAGTTTATGTACATCTAAAGTATTAAAGCGATGGCACATCAGTCAGAGCGTCCATGTCTGTCACGTTTCCAAGACAAACTATTAAATGTTTAGTAATTTTCATCATCAAAAAGAGCTGGACATGACTTCTCTTTAAAACATTTCACCGTCATCATGATTGATGTCATGAGCTGCTCAAATCTCTGACCTTACATTCAAAATTGTATATCAAATGACCCTTAGTTTGGGAACCCCTGATTCAATGAGTAAGCTAAACCATTATCAGACATGCTAATTAAACATGTTTTGTTTAACTGATGTTTAATCGATAACACAGAAACAACATATTATGGTTATTCTCCTCATGACAAAAATAAATTAGGGACGTGACTTCTTGTTGGGTTTAACCAGCATATGCGTCACTCAGGAAGAATATTCAGTGTTGCACAATCCAGTATTAAAAACCGAGGATTACTGACATGCAACAAGACTTTTGAATAGAGTTTCACTATACAGAGTCACAGCACAACCACTTCATTAATGCTGTCCATCATGCCACACTACTGAAAACATTCATCCTGATTATAACAAACATACCGGCTGTAAGGAAATGTTTATATTTAAGTAACGTGCAGAAAGACCAAGTGATGAAACTGACTCAAACTGCCAAATTTTCATAAGCACACACTGCAGTATCTCTTTGCCACATACAACAGATATAAAAAGTGGTACAAACCTCGGGGTGTGAGAGAGGCCTGCTTCTCCACCTCTGCCTGGTGTTGTCTGGAGCTGGCTGGCATGTTGTTATAAATGCGTTTGTAGTGGTTGTACACAGCTACCGACAGCACCTTCTTTGCATGGGCCTGACCCACAACATACTTGTCGAGATAGGCATAGATCTAATTAAAAGGTGGAAAAAATAGGGACTTTAAAACATGTTACTGAGTCTAAAAAAATGAAATAACATTCAATGATCTGGAAAAGAATGCATTGTTTGTGATAACAAGCCAGCACAGTAGACCCTGCTCCTTTCAACTTCATTTGTTGAAGGTTACATACGATTTTTGGGGGAAATTCTTGAGAAACATTCAGGTTTTCAGTCAAGGATGATGACAATAATAATAACAGCAGCAATAATAAAATTAATAACAATAATAATAATAATAATAATAATAATAATAATAATAATAATAAAAGATATCAACATGACACAAAGGTACCTTCTTGGGGGGTGGTGGGGGTTTCTGTTGGAAGGCCAGCTTCACAGCTTCAGCAGCTGATTCAGGATCTTTATTCAGACTCTTCTTAGTGTCCGTTTCCGAGAGCACCACGAAAAAGTGATGGCATTTTTCACATTTGACAAATCTAGTTGAGGCTGACAAAGAGAACCATCATTAACTGAGTACAGAATGCTTTTAGAAGACATAATGCACTTAGACACAATTCTAATTGGAAGGCCAGTCAAAGATGGACATTGGTCAGACAGGCTTTATTAACCAAGACTACTACGTGTTCATCAGTCCAGGTATCTAACTTAAGCTAAAATAAAAATGTAAATCATGAGGAGAAATAAGGTGTGATCTCAAAGTGTAATAATGATTATGATAACGATGATTATGATGGTCTCCATGGCTCCATTATTTATCCCATCTTTTGACTTGGCCAAAAAGCCTGAGCATTTTTTTTTTATTCTTTTTTAAATTTATTACAGACTGACTAAGACATGCAATTTCATTAGATTTCAGGTCTAACCACAAACTGTGTGAATCTTATATGTAAAGCTAACTAATATAGTCAGGTCACTACTTGTTCCTGGTGCGTTGTGAGGTAGTATGCTTTAGCTTATTAGCTTACTTTGCTTCTGTATATTCTTTCTTTCTATTTTTCTGATACAATAATAATAATAGGATAATCTCATCTGTTCATAAGATGTTGTTCCAGGCTTTCTTTCATTCTTCCTTTCTTGACAGATAGATAGATAGATAGATAGATAGATAGATAGATAGATAGATAGATAGATAGATAGATAGATAGATAGATAGATAGGCAGGCAGATCTACCTCCTGAAGAATGTTCTTTATCTGATTTGAATCTGCTTTAATTCCTACACTGTTCACCCCATTTGGATGCAAATACTCTCAAATTCAAGCTAAAAGTCTGAATAAATAAAATCAACAAATACTTCACTGGCAAGATAGGAATGAAACCAATCACTGGCCACTGGAAACTTAAATATAGTAACACTCCAGCGTCCAGTCAGACATTCCACACAGAAATGCCAAAGGTCAACTAACACAATAATATTAGGAAACGTGGGCCAATGAACAACTCGTACAACATACAGCAATTTAGAACCCTAAAACAGTTCGGATGTATTATAATACTCACAAACAAATGTTTCCACATGTGTGCAGGGATCTCCGCATTTGGGGCAACGAAGCTGACTGCCACCCTTCCCTGAGTTGCCTGAGCTGGATCTTTTACCACTTCCATCACCCACAGATTTCTTCACAAGAAACAGAGCAAAAACACACAAGTTATAGATCTGAATTGGATTTCCTGACTAAAGATAAAAACCTAAGATGTAAGGTCCTTAGAAAAAGAAGTCTACCTTTCCACCGTCGCCGTCTTTGGTTACGTCCTTAGGCGCATAATACACCGACGACTCTGAGAAGGGTCTGATGGGGACAACTCGCGACAGGCGGATTTCGTGAGCCACTGGTCGGCTAAGAGAGAGCAGCTGAGCTCTGGAGCCTGAAAACCCTGCAATCAAAGTAAGTAAATAATTACAAGCTAATAATTACAAATTAAAAGCTTAGCTTTATTATATAATATGAAGTGTAGCAATTACAAATATGGATACAATTTAGCAAAGCTTAATAACCCTAAAGTTCACACTAGTCACTTTCTTGTGTGTGTGGGTGTCTAATGATCACTACTGTTGCTGCATGTGGGCATACGCTGTCTGGCTTTCCAATGAGAAACAGTACTAGCTATATATAGCGTCAAAAACTAATATCAAAATCAACACCCTCATGCTAGTTATATTACAGTAACTGCTGTATTCCACATGAGTAATTCAGATTTATGGAACTTTAGACCTCTGTGCATTCAAAACAGCAAACTGTATAAGACAAAGTTAAAGCGCCAACAAGCAAATGTGTCTTATGTTGGTTATTATTAAACAAATGCTAGTATATTACAGTATATCAAGTTTAAAAGTGAACATTTACTTTTGACCATTTACTTTTAATGGTGTAAGCAGTCATGTTGAATTCAGACTCAGGGTTGAGGGAGCTCATTCTTTGGGTTTTCCTAATTAGAGGTCAGAAATTTTAACTCTCAATTGTACATTTAAATGGTGCATTTGATTTACCGAAACTACTGAAAGGTCAAGGCTGAATGTTTTTTTTTTTTTTTTTGCGCTGTAGAAAAAAGGCTTTTGTGTTCAAGGTCAAAAGATGAACATGAGAAGAGAGTTTACGATTTTATCTTTTATTTCCTCGTTTTTCTATGTAGATGTGTTAAGTGACATGGCACATGAGATTTGTACCAATTTATAGGTGAGCAAAAATATGTGACTGACAGGCGCTTATTGTTATCCAGCTGTGTCCTGCTGATTCATTGTTTACACAATAAATGGCTCTAAACATCTAGTCTTGGTTTTAATCTTCAGTTTCATCTGCATTTGTTGTTAAGTAGACTAAGCATGACGATCACAAAAAGTCGTCTATGAGAGAAAAGCAAACTAAGCTGAGAAAAAGAGAGAAAGATCAATTAGAGGCATTGCACAAGCACTGGGCATAACCAATACAACAATCTAGAATGTCCTAAAAGAGAAGGAAACCATTGGTGTACTGATCAGCAAACACTGAACAGGTCAGCCAAAGAAAACAACAGCTGAATCATTGTGAAAGCTGTGAAGAAAAAAACCCCAAAATCAGTAACATCACCAACAACCTCCACAGGACGGAGGTGAAAGTAGCATTATCCACCTTTATAAGCAAAAAATATAGACTCTATACCACAGCAGTAAGAATCAAAAGGTCAGATACACAGACACGAGCCATGAAGAGATCTGGAATTGAGATAAACCTCTACTAAAATGAAGAAGGAAGGCCAAGGTGTGGAGAAAAAAAAAAGGATTTGCTCACGATCCAAAACATACAAACTCATCAGTTAAGTATAGTGTCATGGCTTTGACTCGCATAAGTTAAGTTGGTTTTATTTGTCACATATACATTACTTCACAGTGAAATTCTTTCTTCACATAGCCCATCCTTTGGGGTCAGAGCGCAGGGTCAGCCATGATGCAGCAGGATGCCTTTCTCAAGGGCCCTATGGTGGCAGCTTGGTGGTGCTGGTACTTGAACCCCACTCTTCCGTTCAACGACCCAGCGCCTTAACCACATGAGCCCCCATTTTCACATATCCCAGCTTATAATCAAGCTGGGGTTAGAGCGCAGGATCAAGCAATTGTACAGTGCCCCTGGAGCAGGGTTAAGGGTCTTGCTCAAGGGCCCAACATTGATAGCTTGGCAGTTTGGCGGCTTGACCCCCTTTAACCTTCTGATCAGTGACCTAACACTTGACCACTGAGCCACCACGTCCCTACATGAAACAGGTTCACTTATCTTTATTAATGATGTAACTCCTGACGACAGCAGCAGAATGAATTTTCAAACTTATTGAGAAATTCATCCAATCTAATCGAGAGGAAATGTATCATGCAGCATGACAATGACCTAAATTGCACTGTCAACACAACAAATGACTTCATCTGGAAGGTTTTAGACTTGGCTAGGTCAGACTGGCCTAATCTCTCATATCATATCCATCTCTTTTTAATCTCAGACCCAAAATGTCTTTGGTGTATAGTACAAACAAATGAATAATTCTGAAGGAGACTTGTCCTCGAGTCAAACACAGCTGTCAATGCAGTCGAGTCTGAATTCTCAGTCTGATCTTTGTCTCAAACGGTCCAGGGTTTACTCTCTCTCCACTGGATTTGTCATTAACATGACCTTAAACATTGCTGGAAAAAATGGTGTGAGAGAAAGGAAGCTCTTGTTTTTAGCACGTATATTTGTCCACCCTGTGACGTATGCGCGGGACACAACCGCTACTTCTCACGTGAATAACGAAATCTAGGGAATATCTTGGCATCAGAATCACCAAATATTCCAGGATAAACATATATAATGTGTTTCAAGCTGAAGGTTTCCTTTAAGGCTCGTGAGATGCTTGTCTTGGGATGTGACAGTCCTTTAAACTGACGTTTGAACAAGTAAATAAGAGTAAAATTTAATATAATTTAAAATTTAAATAATTTTATTTAACTTTTAAATAAAAAGTTAAATATAGCAGGGGTCAATTTAAAGCGGATTTCTTATTTTAAAGAGTAAGAATCCACGACTTTTATACCGACCCAGTTAGATTTACCAACCTGATTCAATATTCAGATGAGATTATAATTAATAGTATTACAAGACAGACGTATAAACTGACAGGCTTTAATAAGAGTGACAGGCCTGGTGGGTTAGCTAGCTGACTATCACCCGGGGAAAACCCATCTAAATTAGCTAACTTGCGTGAAGCCGACTGTGAGCTAGCTAGCTAAACATGAACACAGAGAATAAAATAGTGTCTTTACCTTTGTGGGCTGAATTCATGAGCAGTCGTGCCGCTGAGGTGCATGCACAGGACATGTTTTCCGGCTTCGCTTTATTTGTGTTATGCTGAATCAGCTAGCTAAGAACTAGCTAATACTGAAAGTGCTACGCTAACCAGCTCGCCACCATACCATTCAATTAGCTATGTTAGCCTTACAAATTTTTTCAAGGAAAATGAGTTGGTGAAATAATATTAAACTAGTCCTAACCTGTTCTAGTTGGGGCAAAGACAAAATGAGTTGTTTTAGGAAATGTCCATGCATTAATTAAAGTGCAACAGCAATCTGTTCTTTACTGACAAGGCAAAGCTAACTAGGTGGGAGGCTAACCTAGCTGGAAGATAAGCTATGGTTATGGTCGAATCCTAAATGACGTCATGCCCCCTATCTTGGTGCACTATGTAGTGTTTGAATTAATGGGTTTCTTGAGCTTATGTAGTGCACTACATGCTCAATGTAAATAGAATTGGAATTGAACCAGGAATGAGGTACACATGACGAAAGCAGACTAAGCCTGTCGCAATGTTAACACGTCGAACCAAACGTCCTTAAGAGGGACACCCAAGAAGTTTTATTTGTACATGAATAATTGTTATTTATTAGTTTATATATATATTTTTCTGTGTATAACCCGGCACCTTTGTTAGGTAATTGTTCAAGCATTAATGTAAAATAAAATAAAAATAAAATAAATAAATAAAACATAAGAAGTTGTGTCTAACTATCTATTGAAGCAATTGGGAGACCTCTCATTTTTATTAAAATGTAATTATTTAGTTGAATTTAGTTTACTTTGATGACATGGACACTCACTTATAAGCATAATTTCTCTCCTAAGAGATATTACTATATTTGGAACAACAAAGATATTCCTTATAAAACAAATCTCTTTTTTGAGAATTTTGTTAACGTTGTATTGCCTAGTCAGCTACTAAATGATCAGGTATTTGTATTAACATATAGAGAATCTTTAAATACATTTAAAATACTAGTCAAACCAAGGGAACTTGCTGTTGTAATGGATGTTATCCCCCCAAAATGTGTTGATTCTCCTTAGAAAAACAACAGAGAATTTAAATTTACAGACATTAAGAGTAAAATACTTATTGGTAATATAAATTTCAAATACTTACATTAGAAATAGCATTGTTTATCCTCCAGCTGTTTTTTTGGTATTCTGTGATGTGAATCTATCTATCTATCTATCTATCTATCTATCTATCTATCTATCTATCTATCTATCTATCTATCTATCTATCTATCTATCTATCTATCTCTTTACCTGTCTGTCTGTCTGTCTATCTATCTATCTATCTATCTATCTATCTATCTATCTATCTATCTATCTTGATTACTTTTGCAGTTTTTGTAAAGGTATATACACAAAAATACTCTGGTTAGATATGGAATATTTAGTCAAGAAGAAATTGAATATTGCATTACAGCTGAGTGGTTTTGTTGTGATAATACGCTTTGATGGCTGTGGAATTGGTAAATATAAGGTATATCTTATACAATTGTTAATTTCCATGGGAAAAGTTTACATTTACAAAATGTGAAAATGAGTTTAAGCCTTATTGCACTATCTTACATAATTGCCAAAGCAAAAAAGCAATTAGAACGTATAATATTATAAATAAGTATAATATTATGGTATTAAATTGATTCATACACCCTTGATTCATTTTTGTTTTTACTTCGGCTTGATTATTTTTTATATATCTTTTATGTCTATGAGTGAAAGGTTTGCATTGTGCTTCTGTTATATTGTTAATTTAAAAAAGAAAAGAAAAGAGAAAAACCCTAAGAAGTACCCTAAGAAACCCCACAATTATATTTCAAAAATGAAATAATAAACAATTAAAAATACTTGTAAAATATTACATTTAGTTATTAAATGTATGTATTTAATAAAATATTAGAAATAATTAAACAGTTTGTATATTGTGAACACTTTAAGCTGAAAACACACGAATTATATTGAAAAAATGTTAGAATAATAATAATAATAATAATAATAATTATTATTATTATTATTATTTATCTAAAGGCTTAAACGATCAGAACACCCATTCCAACCTTACAACAACGTTAAAAATTCCCAGTTAAAGAGAATGAGAAAGTAGATATATTTATTTTAGAAATGAAAAATCCTTCATCTTACAGCATTTCCACGTCTATATTTATAATAATTTTATCACACGGAGCATGCGCATTGTCGTCAAGTCATCCGCGCATGCGCCCGGCAGCCATCCCCACCCCTTTCCATGTTAGATGCGGAAGTTAACTGTCATATGACTGCAAAAGAAGGCTAAAATGTTGCTAATCCGCGGATGACAATTTGCGCCAAAAAGGTAGCTAAATTCTCCAAAATACGATACTGTGAAGATTACTGATTTCTCGAAAAGGTGCCTGTTTAGTTATCGGCTTTTCCTGCTGTTCATGGAGTGGTTTACTTGGCTGTCTGTTAACAAATCGTTAATTTGCTAATGTTACTTTAAAAAGAAAGAAAGAAAGCACGGGGATTTAAAGTGCACTTTTTGTTTTGTTTCGGTGCTTCTGATTTGTTTTTTCTCGAGATAAAGTGTGAGGCTTGTCTATTTCGTAGCTTGAAAAATTAAAAAAGATAAAAACTAAGTGCGTGCCAGTCTGAGGTTGAATCCTAAATAACCCTCATTTGAGTATGTAGTGCACTATCTAGGTTGTTTCTTTCTGCTTTGTGTAATACACGCATAAAGGGAGCATGTAATAATTTAGGATCGAGCCTACGTGATTGCGTAGCCATTAACGTCAATGAAAACATTAGTCTTTTTTGTTACTCGTCCATTCTTCAGCAGCACGAATGCACTAAATCTGTAGTGGTACTTGGTGTGTGTGTGTGTGGGTGTGTGGGTGGGGAGAGGAAGGGTTCCCCCTCAGCTGACCAAGGTCTGTAAAGTTGATATAAATAAGCCTAATTTCTTCCTAACCATCAGATGTATTATGTTTTCTCTAGAGATGGAGGAGATAAGACTGTCTCCTGACTACAACTGGTTTCGGAGCTCAGTGCCCCTCAAAAGAGTAAGTGGATCCTCATTTATTATAACTTTGTCAGCTTGTTGGGCTGATTATTTAATTTCACATTATTTATCCCTTTTTTTACACTCCAGAAAATATTCTATGGTCTTTTCTTCACAGCTGATGTTGCTTCTTTTAGTCATAATTTGTACCATGTGATTGCCTTGTGATTCAGCAATGTGACTTTGCCATGTGTGTTGCTTTTTAGATTATAGTAGACGATGATGATAGCAAAGTCTGGTCACTGTATGATGCCGGGCCGAAAAGCATCAGATGCCCGATCATATTCCTTCCTCCTGTGAGTGGCACGGCTGAAGTTTTCTTCCAGCAAGTGTTGGCTCTTTCTGGATGGGGCTATCGTGTCATTTCGGTAAGGTCCACAAAAGCCGTTATTATATCTGTCACCCATGGAAATGCAATGTGATTCAGTAGGCCCCACAAAATATTTTCGAGAGTTTCATGAAATGAGTTTTGGTCTGGATGACATCGAACACTGTTTAGTATTTTCTATGAGAAGTTTTTAGAAAGGACATTTAAATAATGAGTTGTCTTTGCTGTGAGTGTTTGGTGGTTGTATGTGTCAGGTGACTGAAGAAGAAAAGAAGAAGTAATACAGGAAACACCTGGGCATACAGGGGTCCTTCTGTAGAACTCGCACACAGAAAACAGATGATATTAAATATCTTTTCTGAATTATACTTGTTTGTGTGTGATTAGTAGTAGTAGACGTTATTATTTAAGAAATGAACTCATTCACAGTTACCTACTAATTTCTGAATGACACAGTGGTTTAAAGTGCTGCGGTAACATAAATAACACCCCTACTTGTTGTTCCTCTTGTACTTTGTGGTGTATCACATCATGGCAGAAAGTCATGTCGCTTGTTATATATCTGCTGCAGCTCCAGTACCCAGTGTATTGGGATCTTCTGGAATTTTGTGATGGATTTAAGAAACTTCTAGACCACTTGCAACTTGACAAGGTTTGTCCAGTTTTCCATTATAAGTTACTTCATCTGGCAATCACATAACTATACTCATCCTGATTCAACTAGGTGCACTTATTCGGCGCTTCCCTGGGAGGATTCTTGGCTCAGAAATTTGCAGAGGTCACACACAAATCCCCTAGAGTGCATTCTCTGATCCTGTGCAATTCATTCAGCGATACATCCATTTTTAACCAAACATGGACCGCTAACAGGTAAAGTCCTGCACTTGGGATATATATTGATACTACATTATTTCCTGCAATCCTCACATTTCCTCACTTTCTGCTTTTTCTCTCCTCAGTTTCTGGTTGATGCCTGCGTTTATGCTTAAGAAGATTGTTCTTGGAAACTTTGCCAAAGGACCTGTTGATCCCAAAATGGCAGACGCCATTGACTTTATGGTGGACAGAGTGAGTAATTAATATTCATGAAGTCAATTTGTTCTAGTCCTTCAAGTTCTGTGGAGTAAATTCAGGAAAGCATACATTCCCCTTCGAAAGTACTGGATGTCTTTTGTTTCTGTTTTACACTGGAGACATTTAGATTTGAGATTAAAAGATGAATATGAGCTAATAGATCAGAATTTCAGCTTTCATTTCCTAATTTTTAAAATCTCGAGGTATTAAACAACTTGGAACATGACAGCCGTTGCAGACAGACCACCTAAAGTTTAGGTGCGCATAAGTATTGGAACAGTATTGGATCATTTTTTAACATAAACGAAACTTTTTATTTGGTTGCATATCCCTTGCTTGCACTACCTGTATCAATGACAACACCAATCTGTTGCATTCTTCTTTTGTGATGCTTTTCCAGCCTTCTTTCAGTTGTTGTTTGTTTTTGAAGCTTCTCCCTTCATTCTCCTCTTTAAGAGGTGAAATGATGCTCAGTTGGCTTACTGTCTGGTGATTACGTTAGTGTTAATGCTTTAGCCGGTGTAAAGTTTCCCCTCATGAAGTCATTTGTTCTGTTGGCCATGTGGTTTGGGTCATTGTCTTGCTGCATGAAGTTCCTCTTGTTTTGATTGGGTGTATTTCCCTGTAAATAACAGACAGAATGTTTCTATAAACGTTTGAATTCATTTTGCAGAACCATCACAAGTTACATCACCTATAAAGATTAGTAATCCTGTTCCAGAGCAGCCATGTGAGCCCAAGCCTTGACAGTTCCTCCTTTTTTTGGGAATTCCAATCTTACTTTCGGATTCTTCCTGCTGATGAGTGCTTTGAATCTTGTGGTATGACTTCTAATAGTGGATTATTGTACTATCACCTACACTATGTTGCCAAAAGTTTTGGGACACCCCTCCAAGTCAATAAATTCAGATATTATTTTTCAGGGGTTTGGCTCAGCCCCTTAGTTCCAGTGAAAGGAACTCTTAATGCTTCAGACATTTTGGACAGTTTCATTCACCAACATTATGGGAACAGTTTTACCATGGATGAGCGAGTTTGGTGTGGAGGAACTTGACTGGCCTGTAGAGAGTCCTGACCTCAACCCAATAGAATATCTTTGGGATGAATTAGAGCGGAGACTGTGAGCCAGGCCTTTTCGTCCAACCTCAGTGCCTAAACTCACAAATGCGCTTCTAGAGGAATGGTCAAAAATTCCCATAAACACACTCCTAAACCTTGTGGAAAGACTTCCCAGGAGAAGAATCACTGATTGTTTTGGGGTTGGGGTTTCTTCAAAGCTCTTACAATGTTTCTGTCACCAGCTGCCATTGTTTTCCTTGGCTGTCCTGTTCAGTAGATTTTTCCTGCTCTCTTTAGCTTCAAATGGCTTGCTTTTATCCCCTGGTCTTCATCTGGATTTATCCTTTGAACAGCAAATGTCTTTACAAGTGAAACCCAGAGCTCAAACTAAGCACAGACAGTTGAAGCTATGAGTTGTCCAAATTAGTAGGGCACACCGGTCAGTCAGTGGTTTTAGTATTTTAAAAAATGTCAACAGGTGACATGTTCTTTAACACATCTAAATGTAAATATCAGGAAATGAAAGCACCTTCTCTCAATGTATAGTAACAAAAACAAAAACAAAAAAAAAAGGAACTTGCATTGTTTTTGTTCCAATACTTTCAGAGGGGACGGTATATGTTAATTAGATACCAGTGGAAAAGATCAGGGTGATCTGATGTACACATCTATGATGCTTGGTTAAATAAATGTAGTTCAGTTAAAAATAAACCCCAAAATGCATTTTAGTTCAGCTAAAACCCATCTTAGACCTCTGCCAAACAACATTTCTAACCCTATCTGTTGAATAATTATCACTGCAATTTTGGTTTTTTAATCATTAAAAATGGTTTCTCCGTTATTATTCTCCAGCTTATTAAATAGTACTTGACCCAGGACAAACACACATTTTGCATGTAATCATTTGATACTGGATTTCGCACACCCATCTTAACGAAGCCATGAGAGTTTAAATCAGAGTCAGAAAATTGTAATTTGTGCAGCGGATATGGACTGTTACATAACCAGCTCATTAACTATTTTCAGTTGTCAGATTAATAAAATAATGTCAGTACAGTCCACACTCATTTAAAGAAAACATGCCCATGTTTTCAGCTCACTTTATATCCTCAACTGTTTTCAATTAAGTTTAAAGGTCAAGGGTGGATCATTTGTTGAATTGATTGCTGTGTCACAGTTGTTGGAGGATGCTCTTTAGGCATCCTGTGTTCCATTCGGTTACAATAAAATAGCATTACTTTGAAAATGGTCTGCTTGTTCATTGAGTTCAGAGTATTATGTAACTTTGGTCTTAAAGGTGAATACTCAGATATTTGTTAAAAGAAAGCTTTGTTCCAGTGCTTGGTGGCCCGCTCATTGCTGATAGGGTAACAAAGTGCTGTCTTTGTGTGTATTTTCAGCTGGAAAGCCTGAACCAGAGTGAACTGGCGTCCCGACTCACGCTGAACTGCCAAAACTCCTACATCGAGCCTCACAAAATAAAGGATGTTTCCGTTACCATTATGGATGTAGGTTTTTTACCTTTTATAATAATTATATTAACCACAGCACTTCATTTGTTTTGGCATTATAGTGTGTGTTTGTACATTCGTGTTTTCAGGTATTCGATCAGAGTGCTCTTTCAAATGAGGCAAAAGAGGAAATGTACAAACTGTACCCGAATGCCAGGAGAGCTCACCTCAAAACCGGCGGCAACTTTCCTTACCTTTGTCGAAGTGCTGAAGTTAACCTTTACATCCAAGTGAGTGATTTATATGTTACAAAAGAACGGCGTGTAAGTTTTCATATTCTTATTATTGTTCTCCGTTGTTCGTTTGGCTCTGTAGATACATCTGCGACAGTTCCATGGGACGAGATACGCTGCCATCAACCCTGCTATGGTTAGTGCAGAGGAGCTTGAGGTCCAAAAGAGCAATCTGAATAACGTTAAAGAGAGCGATGATGAATCATAAGAAGATAAAAACATCCCACCCGCCCCAACCCACAGCTTACACTGAGCCGATTTACAGAAGCTTTGACTCTTTAAGTCAGCGCTACACTTCACATGCCGGGAAAAACCTTCTTTTGGCCTCACGTCTTTTCTACAATGGATTCAATCAAAAATGATGAACATAAAGAGCCTATTTTTACTTTCCAGAAACAATATTTTGATAAGTATTATTACTGTAAATAATTTGAGACTGGGTCACTTGGTCTTGTTTCACAGGATGCCATTTTGAACCGATTGCCTTATACCTTGTCTTTTGAATAGTTTTGTGCTCCATATTGTCCTTTTTTTTTTCTCGCGCTTTTGTTTTGTTACTGTAACTGATGCACTGATTAAAGATAGAGCTTACACATTTCATGGGTTTGTAAGCATGGGAAAGATATGATTATTGACAATTGTTTAATGCTAAAAAATGTCCAGCCTCAGTTGAGTCATTGACACCTATGAAATTACTTACAGATAAAATACACAATGGTCATGTAAGGTGTTTTCTTTATAGTTTGTACTGGACCTACCAATTTAATGAAGCCCAAAAGAGTTGCAGCCTAGCTCACCAAATGTTTTTCCTGTAAAAAAAAAGAAAGAAAAAGGTCTCCCTCAGACCGAAGCCAGTTGTTCATGACTACACTTACCAATTTCACTGTGTATCTGAACACTGTAACATGACAGAGACAGCCATCTAGGACAATCCTTATTGTTTTCCTCCCATAATGCAGTTTATCGTCGTGCATTTATTCATAAAGTTTACACTACTAATTTATACAGCATGTCAAAGCCACTTCAAAGTTAAGTTGTAGAGAAATATATACAATAATACTAAATCAGTTGAAAATGACATAGCAGATGAATGTTTTTGTAGCAGATGTTTGAGGATTTGGTTAGTATTAATGCAAAAAAACATTGGGGGAGAGAGACTTCATTTACTGATTAAGCTTTATTAAAGATTGTAGCTCCAGTGCAATCCATTACGTTTGTAGGAAAATTAAGTGTTTCTTTGAACAGTTTCTTTATAAGTTATTTGCACACTACATCTCTGCAGCCTAATTACGATAAGCATGGCTTTAATTCACTGTGAACATTCCCTGTGGAGTTTTCGTTTAAATTTCTTTAAGCTTTTGTGATAAAGAGAAAATTCGAGTCAAACATTGCTTAAGATGTATTCAACATTAAGAAACTTTTAGTAGAAAATGCTGTGTAAGTGTTCTGCCTTCCAGAGCTTCTTAATTTAGTCATCAACGAACAAAGTAGTTTGCTTTAAGATGCACAGTGCTAGAGTGGAATTGTGAGGATGATGTGTGGACACACCGATGAAGGACAGGTGGCTTCGGGCAACTTCAGATTCAGTATTTTGGAATTACAGAATGTTGAGGTATAATTCTGTTTCAGTTTGATTAACTAAATATATTTTGTATAAGATAAAATCAGATTTAAGATCAGATTGGTCAGATTATGTTGACTGAAACGGTCAATGTATGTGTCTGATAAAAATACTCATAAGGAAATTAACAAAAAATCCTGTGATCATATTCATGCTTGAAGCCTCTAAATTGAATTTTTCCCAGATCTACGGCTTATAAGTGATGCCCCAGTGTTACCTCTGTTCTTATAAATGTAAGACATCAAATCCCAGGATTTTGCTCAGGTTCACTGATTTCAGTGCTGAGTTTTGCCTGTGTACTGAGTGCTCTAAGTTTTTTCAAGACACCTGATAGTCATGAGAGGAGCACAAGGTTATTCAGGATCACGCAGAGTCTCCAACATGGTTCCCTTCTTCTTTACTCATATAAAAGGCAAATTTAGTTAAAAGAAAACATTTACTAACATCATTGTTGCATCATTTACTATCTGCATGAATTGTATGTAAATAAATAATTTATTAGACATTCCTTAGGTCTTGACATTTATTTACTTTATTTTTCCAATAATAATAATAATTATTATTATTATTATAACCATTACCAAAATACATTTTAAAGCTGTAATCAGGACATCTTAAGAGCTAAATTGTTACCTGAGTATTAAACATGATTTAACAAGAGAGATATTTATAGAAATATAAACACTATAATTGAATCTGTTTGGGATTAAACATAACCGAACCTTACATACGACGTATGTGATAGATTAAGGATGAGATCTTCCCAAAATATCCTGATTGTAGCCTTAAAGAGCTAATTAAACACATTTAAGCAATGAAACCATTCTATGTATGCATGAACACTATATTGCCAAACGTTTTAGGACACCCCTCCAAATCACTGAGTTCAGGGCTTGGCCCCTTAGTTCTAGTGAGAGGAACTCTTAATTCTTCAGCATACCAAGACATTTTGGACAATTTCATGCTCCCAAATTTGTGGGGATGACCCCTTCCTGTTCCAACATGACTTCGCACCAGTGCACAAAGCAAGGTCCATAAAGACATGGATGAGTGAGTTTGGTGTGGAGGAACTTAACTGACCTGCACAGAGTCCTGACCTCAACCCCACAGAACACCTTTGGGATGAATTAGAGTGGAGATTGTGAGCCAGGGATGTCTGCCTTTGCATGCACATGAATGTAATATGGAGTTGACCTGCCCTGTGCAGCTACAACAGCTTCAACTTTTCTGGGAAGGCTTTCCACAAGGTTTAGGACTGTGTTTATGGAAATTTTTGACCATTCCTCTAGAAGCACATTTGTGAGGTCAGGCACTGATGTTGGACGAGGAAGCCTGGCTCGCCGAGCCCGACCCATGAATTCAATGATTTGAAGGGGTGTCCCAAAACTTCTGGCAATATAGTGTATATGCATCAACAGCTTTTTAAAACATGTTTTAAGTCACAGTTAAAAGCTAGAGTTTATTAAAAGCCATGATGCTTTTCATGCTACAACATGTGATATAAATATGTGATTAAAGCCATGCAAGTGTAAACAGTGAATGTATTTACAAAAAACAAAGCACTATTTTAATTAAGATTTTTACATGTATGCAATGGAAATGAAAATCATCATATTTTTGGCAGGAATTAGTGAACACTGAATAAGACCTAGAGAAGAAAGTGATTTTTGCAGTAGAGGCAGCAAACACTGACAAACTAGTCTCCTTTGTTGGATATTTATCTCCATTTTCCAAAAAGTTTCTCCTCGATTGTTCAATCATTAGACTCCTTAATTAGTAAAACCCACTAGCCGAACCTAGCTCAGCTCAGGAGACGGCACGGGCAAAGAGTGCGGTGCGAGTCACTGATTTTAAGGATAACATTTGAATGACAGTATACCGGTAATGCAACGCATAAAAACAGATTCAGTTATAACTTTTTTCTTGTTGAAACATAAGTAACACAGTGTTTGTAACTGTAGCCTCTTAACCCTGGATTCACAACAAATTAAAGGTTAAAAGTTGCGGATGCTGGTTCAGTTCATCTCTAATACTTTACTACGTAGCTATTGTTTTTATTTGTGATGTTATACAATAGCTACTGTTGTACAGTCTGACATTTTAAACTAAATGCAAAATTTATTACCATGGTACCTTCGTTGGTTTGCAAATTTTTTGAGCAAGAAATATTCCTACCTATTGTCCAGCTATAGCTCTCTGATAGATATACAGCTTTCATTACTCTCTTCCTTAATCTGAGCCCATTTTCATTGAAAGCTAATTTCATAGAAAATAAATGTAAATAGGACCTAAAAGATAGTCTTATTGAACTGGGGAACATCAGACCTGCAACTGAAGAATTTCACAGCATTCTATGTATTTGCATAAAACTGCTCTTCACCGTCACAGGAATCAACAGATGGTACTGTAGTAGCCCTTCAAAACGGACATCTGCATCAGTGTGTTGTTGAGGAATATTTCATCTTTGAGCTATATTGCTGTTAACTTCATTTCCTCATTGTGTTTCGAGACAACACTGTTTCACATTGTTGCACACTTCTTAGGAGTGCTGGGGTCTGCGTTGGCCTGCTGTCGCATGCTCTCTGTGGGGAGAAAGCAAGAAGAGTTACTTAGAATAATCAAAACAGCAATACAAAATATCTTCCAAATCTTGCTAGCAAGCATGCATTATCCTGTGTTAGCTGTGTTGACCATGTTTATGATCTTATGATATACTTTTCTTAAACTGTAATGCAACGTGGATGCCTCTCAACATGATGAAGCCTTTACAAAGACTTAACATCTACGTACTAAGCAGTTAAATCATTAGCCTAAAATATTAGTAGCTTATTCAAAGTGTGTTTTCCATTTTCCCAGCAACAATATGTGTATTGTTTTGCATATCTGCCTAGCCTTGTCAAAAGCATACATTTATGTTATAAACACACCAGCAGATCTGGTCAACTTTTAAATTTATTTTTTTTACCCCTATGCTGTGCATGAAAGCTACATCGCCTCTACCATCGCAATTTAACCAATTCTTTTGACTACGATGAAATGAAGTAGTCAAAACACTTAAATATTTTATTTAAAAAGCAACAATGCCGGAGTGAGATAATGCTCTTGAAGACATAATCATAACTGTTTGGCAGAGGATTCCCTCTAATGCATTATCCTGATATCCTTTCTGATATTTTTTTTTTACCACACTGTATGCTTCAGGTTTACCATATACATTTACAATACAGCATTTGGCAGACACCCTTATCCAGAGCGACTTACATATTATACAACTGAGCAGTTGAGGGTTAAAGACCTTGCTTAGGAGCCCAGCAATGGCAGCTTGGCAGACCTGGGCTTCAAACTCACAGCCTTCCAATCACTAGTCCAACACCTAAACCCCTAAGCTACTACATCCTACCCGTTTATTTTCTTACCTGCCAGATCCATCCTTGAGATTCCCATCAGCCCTTCGTACAAACTTTTAATGGGGTTTTCTCCAGCAATCAGCACACCATGCAGCCAGATCAGTAGCATGCGATGGCCATGGTCCTTATAGCTTTTAGTACCTTATCATGACAAATACAGTAACTGCTATCACACAGATATTCATACAGAGCAATATCTTTC
Source organism: Hemibagrus wyckioides (assembly GCF_019097595.1). Lineage (NCBI taxonomy): Eukaryota > Metazoa > Chordata > Actinopteri > Siluriformes > Bagridae > Hemibagrus > Hemibagrus wyckioides. The sequence continues at coordinate 9,034,080 of NC_080719.1, forward strand.
AGGCACACTTTCATAAATGTTAATTTTATTTTATTTAGAAGCACCTTTCATGGACTTTGATTTAGTAAAGCTAAATCAGTTCAATACATGTTTTCATGGCCTGTCCAGTCCCCGTTGCCATTATAGTTTATTCAATATACAAGAAATAGGAGGTGCCAAATAATAAAGGCAAAATCCATATTGCTACACAAATTTGCAATGAGATAATCACATTTATAATGTTGTTGTTCTTTCAGCTGCTCACTGTTTGGGGTCGATACAGCAGATCATTTCATCTGCATGTTTCAATTTGGCACAGGTTTTACGCCGGATACAATCCTTCTATTTGATCCGGGCTTGGGACCGGCACTGAGCTTTAACTCTTCAGTGGCTGGGTTAGCGCCCTGCCCAAGAATCGAACCTGGGCTGAGGCAATGAGAGCGCGGGATCCTGCTGCTGGACCACCAGGAGGCCAGATGTTTACTCTAATCATAATACAGCAATAAACTGGCAAGTGCCTTAAATCTTCTCACATTTTAGTGTTTTTTTTTATTTATTTTTTAATTGTCCCTTGCTTGCATCAAATATACGGTAGTACATTAGTGTAGTTATATGGCATAAAAATAATTTTCTGTTTCTTCTGTTCTGCTTCCTGATTTCTTTCAGGATTAAAGACAAGCACTCTATTTTAGACATTATTACAGAGGAAAATTTGCCAACTAAGAATATGATCCTAACTCAAGGTAGTAAATGGTAACATGATACACTTCAAGGCTAGTATGGCAGCATTTCTGGGTATTAAATGGTAATACTAGACCACTTTAGTATACAAATAGGTAACACCATATCATTTTAGAGTTGCTGTACCTGTCCACTCATGTTCTATGGCTCGAATGTGTGCGTCTGTGAAGTGCCAGTGTTGCGCCAGTGTCTTCCACTCCCCAGCTTTCAGATATTTGGTGGCTAATTTCCATAAGACGGAGCGAATGTGCTGTGTCTCCTGCTGGTGGTCTTGTTTGAATGTCACATTCCTTGCCACTAGCGACGAGCAGTTCACATTGTCCTGCAAAACTGAAACTCAGTCAAATGTGAAATAGTCATATTTTCATAAGCGTGCTTTAATTTAATTCGCAGACAGCCTTACCTGTTCCCATTTGTAAAATCTATCTGCTTTGATAATCATGTCGACCACGTTCACATGATTGCTTCTGGCCGCAACGTCCAGTGATGTCTTTCCCTGCTGCAAATGATGGCGTACAGAAGTGTTAATTCAGTTGATCAAATGCACGGTGTCGTACACATAGGTACAATTAAACTCATGTGGTATAACACTGGACCTGGGAGCTGTACCTTGTCGAGAAGTTTGAGGTTGACCCCAGCAATGAGGATCAGTTCAGCTATGTTTTGGCGTCCGTGTTCTGCTGCTATGTGCAGGGCTGTCTGAAGTCGCTGTGTAGAAACATAACTACTGGAGACAGATCTACAGTCTAAAATTTTAGTCTTATATATTTTAGTTAGTCTTAGATTTTTCTCTGCTAGAATAAAATGTGTACTCACCTCATCAAAAACATCTAGGTCGCATTCGGCATCAATGAGTATTTTAACAATCTCGGTGTAGTTGTTGAACACTGCCAAGTGGAGTGCCGTGGAATGATTCTAATAAGGTGAGATATAGTAGAGTCAGTTTATAAATGGTTTAATTTTAAGTGATCTACTGTAATAAAACCACAGGAGGCTTACATAATGAACAGCATCTCTTTTTTGTGGCAAGAACATGACTTTCCAGATAACTAGTACCAACACAGACCCATGTGGAACTTTATAGGTTGGTGGAACTAATCGCTTCTGGACAGCAAATTGCCACATACTTCTGTGGTTAGTGGTGTGCGTGTGTGTGTGTAGGAGTTTACTGGTCTACATGTGGCTCTTTTACTACAGTGTTTGCCCAAATCTTTTTACCTCCTAATAAACTAAAATCATATATTTCTACTGTTTAACACTGCAGGATTGTATATACAGAATATTACCTTCAATAACCTAAAACATATTTAAAATACTGTGATGAGATAGAGATACTTTTCCATTTCCATACAATGGCATAGTACTTTTCAACAGTACTAGTCATCATTTACTCAAAAAAATGGGTTAATAAGACATATTTGTATGATGGTCCCCTTTAATATGGTAACTATTACAGAGACTAGCAACATACTGCAGACCCAGTGACTGGGTTAGGAAATTGTGAGCTAGCTAGCACTGGTACTTACAGTGTCCACTGAGTCCACACTTACTCCAGCCTCTACAAGCAGCCTGACCTCTCTTTCAAATCCATGCTGGGCTGCCAAGTGAAGAGCCGTCATATTCCTCTGTGAGAAGAAATATAAATACATGGCTAATAAGGTATATATGAAGTGACATCACTTTCATCAAAATATTTTCCATTAACCTGTGAAGGGTTTGAAAATGATAGATAGACAGATAGATAGATAGATAGATAGATAGATAGATAGATAGATAGATAGATAGATAGATAGATAGATAGATAGATAGATAGATAGATAGATAGATAGATAAATTCCCAAATGAAGAAATAACTGAACAAGATCAACAACATCTGGCTATTGAACTTAATAACCCAGCTAACTGACAAAAAAATACAAAATTATCCAGGAAATGAAAAACACTCAATATTCTGTCTAATGTGAAATCAGAGGAGTGTAGCTTGGTGTGAAAAATAATAAAACAAAAAAGTACAAGCCTATCATAAAACAGCACAACCAAGCCTTCAATATCTAAAGCCTTTACCATACACCAAACTTCAATAATTTTACATACATTTGTGAGTTCATTGACATTGCAGTGAGCCTCAAGCAGCATCCTGACACAGTCATAATGCCCTCCATCCACAGACAAGTGTAAAGCGGTCAGACCATCCTATAAGAAAACAACATTTAAAATATTTAGACTATAGAGCATAATGCACTGTGGATTAAAACGAGCTATAAGGCAGCCTCTTATAAAAAGTGAGCTGTCAAAGAAAGCTCTTGATTACAATATTCCTCTCGTTGATGTTCTCCCCAGTTTCCAGAATCTTCTGTAGCACTGCTGCATGGCCATGTTTTGTTGCCAGATGGAGTGCAGTGTTGTCCTCCTGCCCACAAGCAGAACCTTAACATTATCAGTCATGCAACATAATAATGAACCAGCTGCTTGATAGGGTTTTTGGGATGCCACCATGTGGTTAATGCTTGAATATCAGCACTTTCACATTAGCACATGTAGAATATTATGACATGCTTTTATCTATAAAAATTACACCATGGATCTAAGCCAATAGAAACAGACACGCTAAATCCAGAATTAATTTATTCCTAGTATGTTTTCATACTATGATTTCACTACACTCAAATATCAGACTCAAGAAAGAGATATGTCCAAAAGTTGGTAGTCTAAAAAAAGTTAGAAGAGATTCAGATGATAAAATACAGTGGATATCAAAAGTCTGTACCCCCCTGTTAAAACAGTTTTTTAATATAAAAATCAAAGAAAAATCAATCAAATGTCTGATATAAGACGTCCTGATATTAATTTATAACTCAAAAACGTGTTCTATGAACAGGGGTGTGCAGACTTTTTATATCCACTGTAGATCTAATTTGACTTCACAAATCTTTTGATTTTACTAAATGCAGGTGCCATTTTATTAAACATACATCAAACATAGTGCCAAAGGTTTTGGGACACCCCTCCTTGAAATCACTGAATTCAGGTGTTGTTTTTAGTGGTTGGACTTAGCCCCTTAGTTCCAGTGAAAGGAACTCTTAATTTTTCAGCATACCGATAGAACACCTTAGGAATAAATTACAGCAGAGACTGCGAGCGAGGCCAAAACTGGGACGTCTGCCTTTACATGCACATGAATGTAATAAGGAGTTGACATGCCCTCTGCAGCTATAACAGCTTCAAAAGATTTAGGAGTGTTTATGGGAATTTTTGACCATTCCTCTAGAAGTTCATTTGTGAGGTCAGGCACTGATGTTGGATGAGAAGGCCTGGCTTGTAGTCTCCGCTCTAATTCACCCCAAAGGTGTTCTGTCGGGTTGAGGTGCAGGCCAGTCAAGTTCTTCCACACCAAACTCACTCATCCATGTCGTTATGGACCTTGCTTGGTGCACTGATGCGCAACCATGTTGGAACAGAAAGAAACTGTTCTCACAAATTTGGGAGCATGAAATTGCCCAAAATGTCTTGGTATGCTGAAGCATTAAGAGTTCCTTTCACTGGAACTAAGGGGCCAAGCCCAACCCCTGAACTACAACACCTGAATTCAATGATTTGGAGGGGTGTCCCAAAACTTTTGGCAATATAGTGTATCTATATAGCTCCAGTATAAAACTAAGAAACAAACCTCAGACACCAAACATTGCCTTAGTTGACTGAGTACATTTGGGGTAAACAAGAAGACTGTATAAACTTGACTCATCAGACGTGACGCATGCAAGCCTGCTGTTACTGTTTACTTTGTCTTTTGCTTTATCTTCCAGGACCCAGAAGGGGTGTAATTAGCAGAGCAGTGGGGCTGAAACATTCCACGCCTCCTGCTGTGTCTTACCTTGTCCTTGAGGTTGTGAGCGCAGCCCATGCCAATAAGATACTCCGTCACCTCCAACTGTCCATGTTCTGCTGCCAGGTGAAATGCTGTCTTACCTGACTGACGCACAGGACAAATGGGATACAGGGTAGATAGCATTACATCACTGCCAACTGTTTAACTCAGAAAGCCATTATATAGTATTAGCAGGCAATATTACATTTCATTTCATTAAAACGTGTCATTTGTTTTTAGTGAGAAAAGAGGTGCTATGTGGGGTCTGTTAAACGTTTATTTATAGTAGTATATTTGTTAACAGTGACATAATAATTTTCACTTATTTTTCCAATCAAATATGGAGTATGACTTTGCCATCACTTGTGCTATGATTAAGACATTGCCTTTCAAAGGGTGAGAGTCTCACAGCTTTTAGATAATGACGCATGCTGTAGTCAATTGCGTCAACAAAACCTTGAGTCTAATGTTTAACTGGAATTTTACAATAAGGTTTAAGCAATCTTTACTGTTTATCTTTCTAGAAGAAGAGAACCTATTTGTCTACACTAACGTAGTACAAGCTTATACTTCAAAACCCTATGGACAATGGAATGATTCAACATTGGGAGGTTTAAATCTTAAAATGTAATTATATTGAATATTCCATATGAAGATTCATATCTGATGGTGATTTTATTTAACAATTATAATATGTTTATTATATAACAGCAGCTCAGGCAGTAGTTTTACTACAACGACACTCATATTAAACTTTATATTAACATACTCTAAACCATATATATATATATATATATATATATATATATATATATATATATATATAAAATGTTGGTCTTATTAACTTCAAGAGGAAATAAAGGTGAGGAAATGATGGTTTATAGCTGCTGAGAGGTAACTCAAACGTTACACAAAATTAACTGCTACAATAAACTTTGGCAATTGACTTTCTTTAATCAGTATCAACGTGTTATGCTTCGCAAGTTCATGTAGCAAAAGCGGAATGAACATCAGGACATAATGTGATTAGAAACTTCACTGATTATTTTGATCCAAAATCATGCCCAGTTTTGTTTTATTCTTACTTTACCTTGTTCCTTGCACCCATGTATGTTTAGTACAATATAAAAATATCCAGAGCATATGCTAATTGCACAGTCACATGTGAAAAAGAGGTAGTTAAATGTGTATCATCACCTTGTCAACTCTGTCAAGTCTTACATCCTCCAGATCCTCCATGATGTACTCGAGAATATGAATATGACCTCGTTGCGCAGCACAGTGCAGAAGATTCAGCCCATTCTGAGGAGCAGGATTGTATCAGTCAGTGAGCAGAAGTTTAACGTAAGATTCTTCCAAAAATTCACATTAGTTCACTGACTTCCAAATCCACGCCTTTTATACCCTGAGCATTCACTTGTTTTCCCGTGAACTTTCCCTGTACCCCATCCTGAGTTGGGACATGGGTGTGTTCACCTGATGCCTCAAGTTTATCCGACTTACAACAAGTGTAATGTATTTTCTACTATAAATTACACAGACATTACACTTCCTTGAAGAAAGATCCCTGTTCCTCTTCACCTTTTGTTTATTCTTTTTGCTGTCACCTTTTATTGACAAGTTGGCCTGTTTTCAGTTTGGCTCACTTACAGTAGCCACAAGACATTTTGACGGATAGTGGCACTAGTCGGTGTTCACTTTTACATAAAGTGAGATACAGCAGTGCTTTAGTCCACATCTGTACAGACTGCTTAAGAGTCTTAGAACCGCATTGCCTTCTGGAAATGTCATGTGGATCTTAAAATGGTCTTCTGTGATTTTGCACAGGAATTAAAGTTGTCCCACACTTAATGCATACCTGCCCTGTGTGCCTTACTTTGTTTACACAGTTGAGTTTTGCACCAGATGAGACAAGGATCTTCAATATTTTAAGGTGACCAAACCATGCTGCCAACAGCAGTGCACTCATTCCAAACTGAAAAACAAACACAGACAGTATGAACAGATGTGAATCTTAACAGGTAACAGAAATATGCCAATTATCAGTTTATAGAGTATGTCAGATACAGGTGTCTGATATACTCATACTAGCACAATACATATCAACAGGCAACTACCATATCAGAGTTATAATAAATAATACTAATATATAATATCTAACCTGTATTGATCCTATTGGCTTAGTACTGTATAATGCATCATGTAGATTTTTTATATAGTTTTATGTGTTTTAGCAGGTGCCTAAGCACAAAGTTGATGTATTCATAGTTCAGACTGAGAGAGTAAAAGGGAGAAGTGCTTTATGTTTGAAAAAAAAATCTATAAAAACATCTATAAGGTGTACTTTCACCCATACAAGCTCTTGAATTATATCCTACATGTTGGTTATCAACATATCAGATAATGAATATAAAATGCCACCCTGACATGAGGATATTGTGAATTCATTATGAGGCCAAGAGAACATTAACTGATTACTCTCTCTGAGAAGGAAGGATAGCCTTCCTCCCTTTGCTATCCAATCATCTTCAGCTAGCTATGATGTTTCCTGGGCAGCTTTTTATACAGAAAGCTGAGAGATTGAAGAAGGGTGTTGGGCTACTACAAGTATATTAAAATAGATTCTGCAAGTCTCTGGAACTGTATTAGAGGGAGGAACACCATTCCTCCAAAAAAATCGGATTCCATTAAGTGGTGTTTAAACCATTGTGCCAAATCTCCAATAGATGTTCAGTTGGGTTGAGATCTGGTGACTTTCCTGTATGTAAACTCACCAGAATTGCTTCTGTGAAAAGCAAAAATTTTGTTATCTAAATCTTGCATAATATTTAACTTTACTCTTCATATGACTGGTGTTACTTGTTCCACATATCTATCAAAATGGTGCTTTCCTGCATGTCATCAATGAAGAAAGTAAACACACTTCTGCATGAAATATTATCTTTAGTTCTGCTCGAATGGCATAGTAAACTCAGACAGAGGAATGTTAATCAGTTAGAACATCCCACCTGATCCTAGCTCCACCCTAACTGTCATTTTTGTCACTCAAAATCTGCTTAAATTATTGCTTTAATGTAATTGCTTTAAAGTATAGCAACACATACAACTGGTTGTTTTCATACATACACTGTCTGCATCATCCAGCTCAGTGTCATGCTCCAGCAGCAGACGCAGAGCATCTTCACTACCTGCACCTGCAGCCCAGTGCAATGCCTTCCTGTCTACCTGCATATAAAGAAACAAATTAGTGAAAGATGTTCTCATAATCCTAGCGATACTCAAACATTGACCTAGGTGTGAACTGTTAAGAAAACATCCAAGATAGTGACATTCATGAAGCTACACTGCCATACATCAGAAAATTTCAGTGATATACATAAAGGTGCGGTTTTACTGTACTGTCTGAGGTGAACTAAGGGTCATATCCTGTGATAAGAACAGAAAAGAGAGAGTTTCCGTAGCCCTGGTGCATAAGTGATCTGAAAACAAAGCATTCCAAAGAGAATATCTAAAGTACTTCCTGTGAATGGACTTCCTCTCATTTCGGCGCACTGCTGGAAGCTGTGCTTACTGCTGATGTTGCCTTTCTTTTTATTTGAGGAGTTATTCTACATTAAACTATTTAATGTGTATTTTGCATGGTTTGATCAGGACAATAGAACTTCAATACCGAAATCATAAGAAGTTCAGTTGAGCTCTCTTAGTTGCAAAAGACTTACTTTATTTTTAGCTTTGATGTCTACCCCTTTCCTAATAAGCTCCAGCATCTTTCCTGTGTCATTCCTTTTTGCAGCATTGTGAAACACCTTCTCGGAGAGCAGCACTGCAAAAACAATTCACAATGGTTAGGTCCTCTACTACACATGCAGCATACAAGCATGCCACTTTTCCTCTGCTGACAGAGTAAAAGCTCTGTATAATGCAGAACAATTGCTAACTACAAAAGTAAATGTATCCATATAAATCTTATTAATAATATTGGGCCAAAACACAGATAAAACACTATATTCTGTATTTTTTATTCTTAAATACATTTGGATAGGTTAGGATAGGAATTAAGTTGCATTAGAATTACCGGTAATGTTCTATAGCTGCAGAGCCACAAAGTGCACTAAATAGAGAGCTGAGTATGAATGCTGAAGCTACATATTATTTGTGTGTAATATACTTGTACTCTGTTGACATCTAGTTAAAGGTATACAGTGATGCATTATAATATGGTAATATATCAATGCATATAATATGGTAATATATCAACAGCTGGTTAAATACATATTAAATTAATTGATGTCTGAAACTAAACAGAGATTTGTTAGTGTTTTAATTCATATTGCAGTCTTCTCGGTTATAAATATATGAATACTAAGGATGTAACAATACATTGTGACACAATGCATCACACTGCAAAAATGTGACAGAGTGCATGGTGCTAAGGTGTGATATCAGCGTTCTAATAATTATATGCATGATACAATTGCACAGTTTGAACTCCAGAGTTACCATTATGCACATCTCATTTAGATAAAATATAGCGCCGGCCCACTGAGCATGAGACTGTGTTGTTTCATGGAGAACATGTGAGATCTGTATTTGTGTAAAGTGACTGAAAGAATTTTCTTCATTTATGTTTTGTTCAAATATTCTGAGAATCAACTGAATTAAATTGTGAATGCAGTATTTGTAATGTTTCAATACACCCCTAATCGATACCATACATACAATACAGTGACATAGTGTATGTTGCTAACAAAAAAAAAAAAAATTGTGTAGCCCTCTAACAATATTGACAATGAACTATGGTAAACAGCCCTATTAATGACATGACTATAGTATACAGTAATGTGGGCTGTCACATTTGATTTAACCATTATTATACTAACACGATCCAGGAGAAAATGCTATTTTCCAGTCATGGAATAAGTAATTTGTTAGACAAAGATGATGCAGTCTACACAAAGGCGCTTCAGTTTGCTCCTTTGAATACCTTATGATTAATTTCAACCCAACACACTTGAGGGTTCTAGGAAGAGCACTTTAAGAAAATTGTTCCATCTTTTATTAATACAACACATTTTCTACCAAGAATCTAATTAAAGGTTATAGGACAGCTACACAATATTGGCAAAAGTTTTGGAACACCCCTCCAAATCATTGAATTCAGGTGTTTTGGACAATTTCATGCTTCCAACTTTGTAGGGACAGTTTGGGGATGACCCCTTCCTGTTCCAGTGGACCAGTGCACAAAGCAAGGTCCATAAAGACATGGATGAGCAATTTTGGTGTGGAGGAACTTGACTGGCCTGCACAGAGTCCTGACCTCAACACCTTTGGGATGAATTGGAGTGGAAACTGCGAGCCAGGCCTTCAGGGCTTGACTTCACAAATGTGATTCTAGAGGAATGGTCAAAAATTCCCATAAACACACTCCTAAACCTTGTGAAAAGCCTTTCCAGAAGAGTTAAAGCTGTTATAGCTGCAAAAAGTGGGCCAACTCCACATTAAATTCATGTGCATGCAAAGGTAAATGTCCCAGTTTTGACCTGGCTCACAGTCTCCGCTCTAATTCATCCCAAAGGTGTTCTATCAGGTTGAGGTCAGGAGTCAAGCCACCCAGTCAAGTTCCTCCACACCAAACTCACTCATCCATGTCTTTATGGACCTTGTTTTGTGCACTGGGGTGCAGTCATGTTGGAACTGGAAGGGGTCATCCCCAAACTGTTCCTACAAAGTTGGGAGCATGAAATTGTCCAAAATGGCTTGGTATGCTGAAGAATTAAAACTGGAACTAAGTGGTCAAGCCCAACCCCTGAAACACAACACCTGAATTCAATGATTTGGAGGGGTGTCCCAAAACCTTTGGCAATATAGTGTATGTTTCAAAGAAAGCTACTGAACAATTGGATTCTATCCTTGGATAGAATAGCATTTTTAACAATGGACATTGACTCAAAGCAGCTTTTCGGATGTATAGAAACATAGAAAAATATATAAAGTTATGTTACTATTTTATCCCTAAATGAGGTGAACCTGAGGCAATGGTGGCAAGGAAAAACTCCCTGAGATGACATGAGGAAGAAACCTTGAGAGGAACCAGGCTCAGATTATAAAACTGTGTGTTCCTTATTGGGGTTGAAATACTGTCTAAGCTTTAAGGTATTACAAGGAACCTTGAAGGGTTTCCATAAAGCAGCAAACTAAAGAACCATTCTGAATTTTAAATAAACTTTTTATAAGTGTGGTTAGTTAACCAGTACATTTTGGGATTTTGGACAATCAGTCTATGGTTCAAAAGATCCTCAAGGACAATAAAATATGTTACTATTTTTCAGTTTTCCCTTCATGGCTCACATTAAACCCTTAACCTATCATTCAAAGCCATTTTAATGGCACCACGTGATCTCCACACAGCACAATATATTATAGTTGTATGATTAATGTAGTGAACGCTGCACTTCAGTCATAATGCATACCGAGCAGGAAACTGAGCCGCGTTCAAGTCCATAAGTAGCCTACAGGCAGATTAACGGAAAACAATAACATTTAGAAATCCATACAGACGCATTTTAGCAATTCTCCTTTCTTTGGTTGTTGCGATATTTCCCAAATTGTAATCATACTCACAAATATCGTCTTCTGACGCCAAGCCGTCCTCCATTCCAGTGGCAAAGATATTTGTATAAACATAAATAAAAGCCCGTTTCCCAAATCCTCAAACACGACTCCTCTTTATCGAGTAGCGCTTATAGCTCCCTTTTCTCCGAGGTTAGTATTATAAACCTCTTATGTACATCCATGAGTAGCCATTTCTCAAAATATTCCTATTTCAGCGTTTTCTATGAACACCTTATTCAGGAATATGAACCAAACAGTGTCGAAAGCGTCTTAAATAGGCGGGGTTCATGGTCTGTCAGTTTCATTAATTCATTAACGTTACACACTTAAAGTCACGAGAGCCAGCTGTCTTTCGTTTAACCTCTAAACTATAAATTTTGACAAAAGATGCGATAAGAAAGGATCCATAAAAAAGAAGGTTTTGTCGCTATAGTCCAACCCTGAAGGAAGGAAAATAGTCCTCTCTGCTGCTTTCCTACATCCAGCCCCTGCACCTGCCTGCGTTGTGGTTTAAGCAAACAAAAATGATCTTTTCCTGGAACAGGAACACGGATTCTTCATTTGTCTTATTTCTAATAGTAATATAAATGTTGTTTTTAATCCCCCTGTACCCTTTACATATCATTACTATTATACACTGACCAGGCATAACATTATGACCACCTGCCTAATATTTTGTTTGCCCTGACTCGGCATGCACTGTGTATTCTGGCACCTTTCTATCAGAGCCAGCATTAACTTCATCAGCAGTTTGAGCAACAGTAGCTCGTCTGTTGGATCGGATCACACGGGCCAGCCTTCACTCCCCATGTGTATCAGTGAGCCTTGGCCGCCCATGACCCTGTCGCCGGTTCACCACTGTTCCTTCCTTGGACCACTTTTGATAGATATTGACCACTGCAGACCGGGAACACCCCACAAGAGCTGCAGTTTTGGAGATGCTCTGATCCAGTCATCTAGCCATCACAATTTGGCCCTTGTCAAACCCATTTTTCCTGCTTCTAACACATCAAATTTGAGGACAAAATGTTCACTTGCTGCCTAATATATCCCACCCACTAACAGGTGCCATGATGAGGAGATAATCGGTGTTATTCACTTCACCTGCTCATAATGTTATGCCTGATCGGTGTATGCTTTTAATGTATCCTTATCCTGGTGCCTGATCTTGACACCTCTACTACTTTTGACTTTAAATCTGAAATTCAGCCTGATGTTCCACTTCAGCTTGGAGTATCAGTATTTGTGAATTGCTGTGAATGACCCCACATGGATATCCTGAAGATTTTTACCTCCCAAAAACCTTTATACCCAAGTCTCACCTTTGCTTTGTAGATTTGCTTTGTAGATTCACTTAAAGACTCATCTCAGGACTCTTCACAAATAGATCATGTTGAACATGCTTTAAGAAAATGTAGCTACAGTTTGGTTGGGTGTCACCCAGAAGAAGATGGTTTACTAATTGTGTCCGTTTTCTTTCCTCCTAAGATTTATTGATTATTTGTCATATAATTATGATTTTTTGTCCTTGCCACTGTTGCCTCTGGCTTGCTCATTAAGGGTCTAAATTGAAGTTGAATTATTTATTCCTACAATAGACTGTATAAATTCACTGCATACTTTATGAACATGGCATGGTTGTTGGAGCCAGATGGGCTGATTTGAGTATTTCATTTTCATACACAGTCTCAAGATTTACACAGAATGGTGAAAAAAAAACCTTTGCGAGTGAGCAACAGTTCTGTGAGTGGAAATCTTGTTGATATGAGAAGTCAGAGGAGAATGGCCAGATTGCTTTGAGCTGCCGTGAATGATACAGAAGTTCAATCGCTCTTAAGTGTGAGGAGCAGAACAGCATCTTAGCATGAACAATACATCAGACTTTGAGGTGGATGGGCTACAACAGCAGAAGAGGAGGAATCTGAGGCTATCTTGGCTACAGGTTCACCCAAACTGGACTTTAGGGCTGCATAGTGGTGCAGAGGATCAAAAAATATATTAACCTAATAAATTGTGTTGACTGCCAATGTCATTTTATGAAATTTCACAAGAGGGCACTGTATGTTAACACACTGCGTCTACAGGATGTGAGTACAACAACATACAATAAATACATAGGGCACAAGAAAACACAGCTTTTTTGCTGAAGGGGGAGAAAAACAATCAGCAAGCTCAAGTAAAAGTACAATTAAAAAAAGGAAAGAGAAATAGCAGCAGGTAAAAAGGTGTCTCACGGAGTGCTCATTACAGATCCTCCTAAAGTAAACATTGACGCTCCACTGCCTCCCTGTGTCATCAATGTACTTTATGTGATTTAAGCTGTATGGCACAGTAATGAGTCAGCAGTGTAAACAACAAAAATACATCCTTGTCTTGTGTTTTTCCTGTTATACTGCACTAACCTTGACAACAGTGCTTTAGATTGATGGCACTCTTAATCCCTGACCTAGTGAACTAACATGAGGTTTATGATTCATTTACAGAGGGAAGGGTTTAAGCCCAGCAGGATTCGCTTTCCAATAAATCACTGTAGGATGATTGTGCTGAATACTGAACTCTCTGAACATCCTCAGACAATTGTTGTTTTTGTTCAGCTGGGTCAGTGACATGTGGACGGCAGCAGCTATGGCGTCCGTTGTTGACAGGTTTAGGTAGTAGGTATACTGAAACCAGTCCAACCTTGTGGGCAGTCTGCTCTTTATGTGTTGTGTGACTAACTGCTCAAAGCACTTAACAGCGAGTGACGTAAATGCTACAGGCTAGTGGTTGTTGAAGCAGGACAAAGATAACAGGATAATCATAGTCATCTTGAAGCTCACCAGGATAACTGCCTGGCTCAGCAAAAATTGAACACGTTGATTAGGATCTGCAAGCTCACCCAGAATATTTCAAGAGTAGGACCATCCTAGCCATAATCAGTGTTGCTGAGCATGCAGGTCAGTTCAGAAACCTGACTTGTTCATACAGTTATCTGCAGCAGAGCACATTAAAAAGACAGTGTGAATAACATCACAAAGCAATCAGAAAGATAGTGAATTTAAGTGCTTAGGCCTGCAGTGTGAGCATGGGAATAGTTCTGAGACCACGATTTATGGTATTGTCTACAATCTTTTCCCCTGACCCTTACAAAAGTACAGGTTTTTTGTTGACAGATCTTATAGTGACTGATTTGTGGTATAATATAATGTAAAAAGCTACACATTAAATTGCAAAACATTTGCTACTCTTTAAGATATGTTATTTATAATTTTATCAATATTGTTTCTAATAATTAATAATAAGGAGTGTATACTTTCCAGTTTCTACGCCCCCCAAAGTGCATGTCGGCATAATTTTATGTAGTGCACACATGATTGGCTGATTAGATAATTCCACGAATGAGTAGGTGTAGGTGTTCCTAATAAAGTGCTCAGTGAGTATATGTTGCTTTAGAAACCACATTTCCCTCCACCTAACCTGTAGAAAATACATGATCTAGGCACTATCTGTGTTTTTGTGATAATGATTTCATAATTTGTCTACTTGTCAATTGTTTTTCAAAAGGCAGGCAAAGAAATAGCAGTTTCTTTCGTACAGCAGTGACTTTCATATCAATGCACTTGTTCTAATAAAAGTCAGTATAGACATCTGCAGGATGTTTAATAGTGAAACTGCAAAACGGATGTTGGCCAACACTGTTGCTATAGAAACATAACATGATAGTGAAACACAGCTTGAACCCCCAGCAGCAGAGGGAGACAGCGCACTGTTACTGTTACTAAAGCAGGTCCAGTTCTTGCATCAGAAGGCCTGTATGTCATCATTTATGCCATGATCTCCCTCTGACTTTGCCTATTTACTTTAGCAGTGTGGTTCTAACTCTAATACAGATAACAAATAATGAAATAATGAATCTTAACTAAAAACCTATTCTGTAAATATTTGCCTCAGAGGCTCCAACCACAAGCAGTTCTCTCAGTAATGTCACCCACACACACTTGCTGATGTGTTTAATGACACAGTATGACTTAATCTAGAAAAATGAATGTAACATTATGCGGACGGCCTTCCTGGAAACCAGGCTGACTTTTTCCTTAAAACAGTTTGGCGTCATTCCCTGCCTAAGTTTAAAGATGAAAATGATGGCTATTGGAATGAATGATGATTTACAAATTTAATATTTGCGAATATATACAGACTATCTGTGGTACTTCATTTCCTCACCAGTGTTGCTCATAGTAAGTCCAAGAAGATTGTATGCATGTTTTTGAAGAAAAGATTTCTTACTATCTATTACTTGTTAGGAATGTTAACCTTGTAGCTCCTGTGGAAAAGGGGGGGGGGGTATTAACCCTTAGCTTTAGGATTTTAGCTTTGGGGTAATTGGAAGCTAGAGTTATAATTTTTTAAGGAATAATTTCTTAGGTTCATGGGGAATTTTGGCCCACTCCAAGGCCAAGGCTTTCTACATGTGCAGTTTGTTTAAAACAGATTTCCCCTGTTTTTAGATCACAGTTTGGTTCATTGCTAGTTTAAGCAAACCAGTAGTAAGCTGTCATGTTTTAAATCCTTGCAGAGTTCATTCTTAAGCTCACATGCTGGGTTTCACTGTGGAATTCATGGGTTACTATGATTTTTACACTGTAAAACTCTTCAGTGACAGCTTTATCTTCAACATTAATATATTATTGCTATTCTTTTCATCATCCCCCTTTCCAAATCATCTTCTGTTTCCATAAATATACAGCTTTATTTACAATCGAATGTTATGTTTACGTTAACGAATTATACATTCTTATATTTATGAATTATATATCACACGGTTATGCACCCTGAATAACCTTAACTCCAATTTCTTTTGCCTTACATTTAATATAGAAACATAGACATGGGCTTCCTCTATCTATGTACAGAAGAAGGGAACAGTGCTTTATAGTGAGAGGAAGTCCCTACAGATATAAGCCTGGAGAGAGCAAAGCAGCCAAGCCACATGGTCAGTTCCACACCAAGTCTTTCACTTCTCTATCATGTTGCAGTTTTCAAAACTTATGGCTGAAGCAGTAATAGTGAACCTGCCCACATCCACATACATCTACTATTACACCCCACACACAAATACACTCGTCGCCTACTTCTACATACACCTACTACTACACCTACTACTTCATCTTTTTTTGTATAACCAAGTGTGTTATTAAGATGAAATTAGGAAGTGTTCTGATTGATCATGTTCAGAAAATTATGAGAATTAACTTGCCACGCATTAATTTCCACCTTCAATACCAAAACCTGGCTTCAATGGACTATAATAATATTATGTTTGCCTCACATCTCTGGGGTTGGGCCTTTGTTTACCTCTTTTGCCCTGAATGCTTGAAGGTTACATGTTCTCCCAGTGGTTTGGAGGTTTCCTCCGGCGACTCTGGTTTGCTTCTTATAGTCCAAAGACATTCGCTGTAGGCAAATTGCCTGTAGTGTGTGAATGAGTGTGTGTATCCTGCAATGGGTTGACACCCCCTTGCCTTTTGCCCTGAGTAACCTTGGATACACTCCACGCTCCCTGTGACCCTGCGTAGTATGGGCAGTGCAAAAAATTAATGGACATATAATAAGTGTATAATACTTTCAGCTTGTATGTCATTAATATTAATGTGCTGGTTTTGATCATTTATTATTTCGAATAATAATAGTAATAATAATAATAAACAGTATATAAAATGTATATAATGATTGACTTTTCTAATTGTTCAATATCTCAGTAACAAGATGAATACATTTTTTTTTAGTTAACACTATACAAACAAGCAGGAATATATTCTAACTGAAACATCTGAAACATGATGCTCTCTGTCTAGGGTTAGGGTTCATCAAGGGCTCGATGATTACATTGTGAGCTGAACCGCAGCAACTATAACCACCAGACATTAGTGTGCAAGACACAGAAATTAGATCAACTGCGGGAACCAATTGTTCTGTCATTTTAATTCCGTCTTGGGCTGTCACAAAAGGTTTCACATCCTGGCTAGTAGACCACGTCAGTGGCGATGGATGGTCTCTTCTCTTAAATTTAGTGATGCAAGGGGTCACATTGTGAAACCATTCCAACTGCATAGTTCAAGTATCATTTAAGTAAATCATTTGCTCTTCAGTCGTTTATGATACACATAAAAAAATCTCTATAGCCAGTAAAGGGAAGACGTTTTTATTAAGACATGCTTAGCAAAGCAGTGTGTTAAATTCTTTTTTTTTGCAAATGAAACATAAGACATCAAGAAAACCTATTAGTCCAGTTAGTAAATGCAGTCACTGACAAATAATATATTACAATATATAATCATAACTCTTCTTATAGTTTTAATAGTAAACATAACTTATCAGTTCAGTAAATTGGGATCTCTGAGGAAATTTGATATTAGTTTTTTGTTTCCTCTTCAATGGACAGGAACCAGTATGCCAGAATATTAATAACTTAAATATTAAGCAATTCAATGGTAGACATGTTATTTACAAAAAAAAATCATTTATAAAAATAATGAGCTAACATTTTGCTATACAAAGTAACTAGAAATGTTATTTGGATGCTCACAGAGAAATACTTCAGGTTCTTGTTTCGATAATGTTTTAGTGAGTAGGCTACACCTATCAATGCAGGGCAAAGACCTGTACCACATGATCTATTCCCATGTCTAATAATGTTGTTTGAATTAAAATGCATAATCAAAATGTCATACAACACAGGGGGTTATCTCTATGACTGAGTAACTAGGTCATATAATGCATTTCTGACATATAAAAACACTGATAATAACAAAAAGTAAAATACATGCCCTGACGCTTTAAAAAAAAAAAAAAGAACATTTAAAAAGACCATGGAAAAGTTAGCATTATAGCTGTTAGCATAAAATGGTAGATTTTCTACTCCGTTAAAAAATAAGCAGAGGAATTCAAACTGCATTTTCACTGTCAGTATGAAAATAAATGTTTGCATGATGCTCTCTGTATAAACTGTGAAATAGACAAGAGTGATATATCAGACAGGAAGTTGCTAGTTCCCATGTACTCTATCATAAAACTGAACAAGGCCACCGCATTATTTTTAGCAACAGACCAAGTAACCTGACACTAGTTTCATCATCATATGGCCCTGCCTTTGTGCTTGTGTGTGGAACACTAAGGTAAGATGCTCCACGGTGGATAAATCTGTACTGTAGTACAGCTGATATAACACAGCATGGACATCTGAGTGCAACACCATTCTGTTAAATTACCATAATGATAATTTTAAGTGCTAGTTGGATACCAGTGCTGGAAGGCTTTACTGTCAAAACTGACATGAGGATAAGCGTCATGTTAACCCAGTGCAGACAACGTCAAAGTATACAAATGTACATGTTGACACCCGCTGAGAATCATCTGTGTTTAAGCTTCCCTAATCCCTCTCAAGTACATCAACTGGTCTCATAAATCAAGTTTAAGTATTTAATTCAGGGATTCGTTCGTCCAGCATTGCTGAGCAATGTTGGTTTGATATCAATACTCAGTATTGGATCCCTATATTTTAAATCCATGGTACCTGGTTTTAGAAGGTCCAATTAATCTGCAGTGGTTCTGTATAAAAAGTAATGGGGAGTATAATTGCACTTGATCATTTGTAAGGTTTATGATTCCATTATTACAATATTATCCCTAGAACATTGCTATCTTCTGCAATTACCAGCTTGTTCTATTGCTCTTGTTCTCCTGCTCTTTAAAACTCTTGGCTTCTCTTAAGAACTGGTCAGCTTTCTTAAGTTTCTCCATTGCTGTAGCAAGAAGGATCTCTGGGTCTGTTGTCCCCTCGCCGTCTTGTCCGGCTTCAGGGGATCCCCTGGGTGCTATTTTACCCAGCAGCTCTCCAGTCTCCTCAAGCTCCATGGATACTTTACTTTGCAAGCCCACCATCTCCTCAAGAAGGTCTCCTGTGGATGCAGACCGTTTCTTCAAGGAGCAGTTCTGTGATGAAGCAGGGCTGGAGATCTGAGGGGTGTTTGTATTTTCTGCAGTAACTGGGCTAGAGTCAGCAATAGTGGTTTCAAGCTTAACGGTTATGATGGCTGAAAGTGGATCTTCAATTTTCTGGACCTTGCTGTCTGGTGTCTCCAGTTCCTCTTCGCTGGTCACACCATCTAAGACTTCCAGGCTACTCTGCAGCTTGTCCGTGGATGGAGTAACTTGCTCACTACTTTCAGAGTCTTCAGCAGAGAGCTGACCGCTGTCAATAGATTTTACTTCTGCTTCCACTCCAGATTTATCGTCCAGGTCCTCACTTGTTCCTGAATTACTGAGACTCAAGATAACAATCTTGCGTTCTTCTTTTGGTTCATGAGTGGCAGGTTTTGTTTCCTCTGACGGCGTGTTATCAGAGCCTTTTTCGACTGAAGATGACACAGTAACAGGAAGTGTAGCAACAGCTGAGACCACAGGGTTATCCTGAACTTGGTCCACCATTTTGACAGGTGGTTTAACAGGTTTCTTTTTGGGTGGAGCAGGGGGGGCACCACTCTTTTTAACAGCCTCTGGAGTTGAATGTGGAGTTAATTTGAGTTCACTGGCAGGTTTTGCAGGTTCAAACGTTATTGTAGTTACTACACTTTGAGCAGATTTGTTAACATTTTGATCAGCAGAACTTTTCTCTGTTGCTGAAGAAGGTGAGTCCCACATCACTCCTTGGGGCTTCGGGACATTATTCGAGAGTATGCAAGGTTTATCTTCTGTCTTACCCAAATCTGCCTCATCTTCCTCATTTTCCTTACTGGTAAAACCTTCATCTTCTGAAAGAATTTCTTTATCACTTACGCTGAGTGCCTGTTTGGGTTTTTTGTCTTTAGCTGGTGGGCTGGGAGTATGGACGGTTTCAGGAGCATCTGTTTCACCTTCAACTGGACTGGACTTGTCAGGAGTGGTGGCTGCTTCAGACTCACCATTCTCTAAGGCAGTGTCTTCACTGGCACTTATTCTGGGCTTATTTTCCTTTGAGGGAGGCATGGGTGGCTTCACCGCTTTCTCCTCCTCATTTCCTTTCTCTTCTTTTATACTTTCAGATGGTTTCTGTTCTTTCGATGGTGGCATTGGTGGCATGAGAATCTTCTTCTGTGGGGCAGGTTCCTCACGTTTGCTATCGTCTTCGCTTTCAATGGGTTTGCTCTCTTTTGAAGGAGGCATTGGAGGCTTCAATACTTTCTTCTGAGGTGCCGTATCTTCACCTGCAGGTTCCTCTGGAATGTTGTCAAGAGACTTGGCTGGAGTCACTTTGGCTTCTCCATCAGCACTATCCATTAGGACATGGTCACCATTAGGCATATTGTCGAAGGTGTCAAGATCCAGTCTCAAGATTCCATCTGATGAAATGTTTGCAGCCTTAAAAAAAAATCAGAAGTTTAATCGGTGAAGACTTGTCACCTAACTTACAGCGTTATTGCCAATCATGAACAAATAATAATAATAAATATGTATGCCACATATAGAACAATTCCTTGATTCTGCTATGACGTGCGTCTAAATCAACTCAGCCTACCTCCTTCATGTGTATCCTGGTTGGTGGTCTTCTACTACGGTTTCCTTTCGGTCGAGAACGTGTCACATGATCTAAAGATAAGCTTTCATCTACTTTCACCTGCAGGGAAAAAAAGTAATCACCCAAATAGAAACAAAATATATAAGGTATAGATATAAAGTACAGTATTTGCTAATTATATTACATTTTGTAAATATTAAAATGTAGTTATATTATTAGAGAGTATATTATTCTAAGTATAATAATATACTCTCTAATAAGTATATTAGAGATTGTCCCACTAGAGGCTTAAGTTATATCTCAAGTCTCAAATCATCTCAAATCATAAAATGAAAGTGTTCAGTGCTATTCACATTTTTAAGACTGTTGAATGATTATACCTGCACAAAAAAAACTCAAAATTGAAGAAAGTGCATTTTGGATACCTCATCAAAGATTTTGTTCTTTGCCTTGTTAATGGCATCGCTGAATGCCTTGATCCACTCTTCCTTCTCTTCCTGACTCTGAGCCTGCAGTTTGATGTCAGGGACCTACAAGCAAATGAGCAAAAGTTTCTAGAAATGATTAGTTTCCTATGTTCCACAAGATGACAATAATTGGTTCTGTATAATGCCCCACCTGCAGCATGCATTATCTGTGGATGTTTCGCTGTCTTTCATTTCATTTCATTGTCTGTACCGCTTCTCCGATCTATCCTCGGGTCACGGGGAGCCTGTGCCTATCTCAGGCGTCATTGGGCATCAAGGCAGGATACACCAAGGATGGAGTGCCAACCCATCGCAGGGCACACACACACACACACTCATTCACTCACGCAATCACACATTAATTTAGAGATTCCAGTCAGCCTAGAAGCATGTCTTTGGACTGTGGGAGGAAACCGGAGCACCCGGAGGAAACCCAGCAAGCACGGGGAGAACATGCAAACTCCACACACACAGTGAGTGGGAGCGAGACTCGATGTTTTCCTGTCTATTTTTTTCTAAATTGATACAAACAAGCTGCTTCACTACAGTGTTAAAGTGCTAACCAATTACACTGAATGAATTGTTTAATCCGTACCAAATAACAAACAATTCATTATTAATTAAAACACATTACTAACTAAGGCGGCACGGTGGCTTAGTGGTTAGCACGTTCGCCTCACATCTCCAGCGTCCTGGGGTCTCACTCCCGCTCACTGTGTGTGTGGAGTTTGCATGTTCTCCCCGTGCTTGGTGGGTTTCCTCCCACAGTCCAAAGACATGCTTCTAGGCTGATTGGAGTCTCTAAATTGCCCGTAGTGTGTGATTGTGTGAATGAGTGTGTGTGCCCTGCGATGGGTTGGCACTCCATCCCTGACGCCTGAGATAGGCACAGGCTCCCCGTGACCCGAGGATAGATCGGATAAGCGATACGGACTAACTAACTACTAACTAACAAATTACTATCTATTCACACCAATTACCAGTTATAATGATGCAGATTTCACTCTATTAATCAACCAATTAAAAAATAAACACCAGGTAGAAAATTAAAATGGAAATTGATTAGGAAATATCTCTTTGAATATCTTGGTACACACACCGTCCACTTTATTAAGAACACCTTGCTCATTTCTGCAGGTATTCAACGAGCCAATCCTGTTGCAGTAACACAAATAATAAAATCATGCAGACACAGGTCAAGAGCTTCATTTAATGTTCACGTCAAACATCAGAACGTAAAAAAAAAGAATGATCTCTGTGATCACGGCATGGTTGTTGGTACCAGATGGGCTGGTATGAATATTTCAGAAACTGCTGATCTCTTAGGAATTTAACACAAAGCAAATATAACTGAGTAGGTGAACAGGTGTTCCTTTTAAAGTGCATGGTGAGCGAATATATAAATAACAAAACAAACAAAAGGAAACAAAAGTATTAAATGGCCTTATTTCATATTTCTATTACACTGTCAATATTTATCATGCTATTGTTAGAATCGGAAAAAATGGGGGTGGGGGGAACAAAGTGTTGGTGTTCAGGTTTTGGTCAGCTAGGTGGTGTTGTTCTTTGATAAAGGTCATATATGGTAAAGGTATCATGTATTATAAAACATGTCAGGAGTAGCAACAGAGGTCACAAAGAGGTAACATTCTTACTAAGGGAGAAGGCAGTTAAAGGGTTTCAGTTGTAGCTTCCTGTATAGAGAGGATGCTGTAAAAATGCTTTAGGGGAGTCCTGAGAATGTGGGCTGCAAAATTTTAGGGGGATAGTAATCAGACACAAATGAGAGGTGAATCACTGGGGTAAGAAAAAAATAAGCAATAAAGATTTTCACCGTGATAAACCCTGAAACTGTAACAAAAATAGTGCTCGCTCCTGTACGTGTGGCCTAAAACAGCACACCACAGGCCTACAGAAAATACGTATGTAATGGTTTGGAAAGCCAGGCAATTATTTATTTCTTTAAAACATTACGGTGACATGTGATATCATAATGGAGACACCACTGTGCTGTATTGTTGGCACACATTCTGAATGAGATGACTTGATGAGATGTGAATGGATAACAGTGAATCATACCACCTTATTAATAATCACGCCTCCTGATTTAAAACCTGGTTTGTTTGCTTGCTTTTCTGTAACCTATACAGATGGTCAAGCAAATACCAAGATTTTGCCTCTATCGTCACAAGCAAATGCTGTGGTTTTATGTCATTTGTATGAATAAATTTATACAATTTTGTATATTCAAACTTTATGTACTATCTGCTGTTCATTTAATGTAAGTATTCATTATAGCCAACAAGACCATTAAGAAGCAGCCAATTATTTAGTCTAAGCAAAATAAACCTGCTGTCTTCTATAATCCCCAAATCCCTATTGTGCTTTTTTTATTCTTTGGTTATTTCCAAGTTTATTTGTACAGTCCATTGTTCTGGCGAGTGACGTTTAAATGAATTGCGATACACATCCTGATTGCTGCTGAACTCAGCATGTGTCTGTGAAGCAGTCTCTATTCCAGACACTCTCCTTATCCAACATAAACTGCTGTCAGAATCTACAACAGACACCAAACTGTTAAAGTGCAATTGATATTAAGTCTGTGTCCTTAAACGTTAAAGCTTATACGATTTTTTTCTTCTGTAGAACTACAGTTCATTAGCCTGAGGGTTAAAATGAAGCCATACGCTGAGCTGTCTGACTCACACAGCTGGCTGGTCACTGTGTTCAAGTGAGGGGAAAATGTGACAAGCAGACTTTACACACACACACACATACACACACACATTCTTTTTACAGCTGCTGAGACCTGAAGAGCTTGCCAAAGCTTCATTTTCATCATCTGTTAGTAATACTGCCTGTTTCACTACTTAGGTATCTTTTTTGCATTTCTCAAGGCTCTTCCTGTCTTAGATGAAACTGGGAATTTCGTACCGGAGCACAAAGCTCACAGTTCATTACGGATTACACATTTTTAAAAAACACAGAGTGACTATTCTGTATCTTACAAGGAACTGAGCTAATGGAAATTGATGCATTAGTAAATTGTGTTGTGCTTTAATGATGGCAGACGGTAAACAAAAACCGAGTAGACACTATTTTCTGACTAAGACCAGAAAAGATGGTTTTATAGTATTGCAATTATCAAAAAAAAAAAAAAAAAACTACACAAAACAATGACTAATGAATTTTGGGGTTGAATGGGATCAGATTCCGTACAGAGCTTTCACACGTATTGACCTAATGAAACAAACCAGAAAGCTAAAAACACTGACAAAGGGGCATTTAGAGCTGAAAATGTACTCATTACACTTTGGTCTTTAGTAGTACATAAGTTTCTAAGACCACAACAATCATTAAATCATCAAAAATCACAAAACTAAAACTAAAAATAGAAATATATAGAAAATATATATGTATATATATATTTATATATATTTTCTTTTTCTATATATTTCTATTTCGTTTTAGTTTTGTGATTTTTGATGATTTAATTATTGTTGTGGTCTTACAAACTTATGTATATATATATATATATATATATATATATAGTTTATTTATACACACTATATATAAATAAATATTGCATCACCCGTTTATTTTTATTCAGAACACATCTTGTTTTTGCATACTACAGTACGATCTGACCTTCTGCTTACTTTGTGCCTCGCAGCTCAGTTTAGCAGCTCGCCTTTCCAAAAAAAAAAAAAAAAAAACTGTAACCTTAAATATAAGCATGTTCGCTTCATTTCCTGGAGTCGGGTTGATTTTATATCCCTGCACTCAAACTGAACTGGAATTCACTTGGACGCAGACTGAGACCAGCTCTCTCAGATGCTTTTGGAGTGATTCTTTTGGTCTGTACCCCAGTGTGCTTGCTGTGTTCTCACCCAGCCCAACAAACCACATCGAGGTGGAAAATACTCCCTTCTTCAATAAAGCACAACAACCACCTTCCATATTAACATGAAGGCATGTAGCATCAATACAGAAACATACAGTGTGTCCCAGAACAACCAGTAATAATTTCATTACTCTTACTGATTCGATACTGAGTATATCTTACTGCCTTGTTTTTGCTTACTGTCACATTTTCAGTTAGAATGATGTTACAGTTTTATATAATTGAGGCAGGAGGTGTACTGTCAATGCAAACATATGAACATGAACGAGAACAATCTGTTGTATAAATATAGCCACAAACCTGTACTTTCAACATCGTCTGAAAGGTTTCAGTAGCTACATTTAAACATCTGCATACAACTACACTAAATGCATCTGGTACATTTTATCCTATTTTTATAATGAAATATTTCTATATGGTTTTGTTGTTGTTGAGAAAGTTTGTCTGATATGAACTCTACTCCATTTGACCCACACTTTTAATCGTTAAGGGCATCAGCCAAATGCTGCAAATGTAAATGTAATCTCCAGCAGAACATCTGGCACACACTTGAAAACAACAGAAATGGTTTGTGGTTAGTGTTATGCACCATAAGATATGCATATTAAAATCATGTTGGTAAATATATAGTCTTCTATAGTCAGGCTTAAACAATTTCTGCTATGAAGTGGAACAGCTATGCATTTTTGCTCAGTGATAGGTGGGTGTGGGAGCATTACCTCAGTGGATAGGGAACAGAATGTTCCTCTTTATTTTGTGTTTTGTGGTAGGCTAAAACTGTAATCGAAAACTGTAAGCTTCGTAAATTAACTGGTATTAAATAGTAGGCTATTTTATTGCTCCTATAGGTCTAGAATGATTCTGATGGTGCAATCGCAAACACTCATAGAAAATGGCAAACGCAACTCCCTTTCATTGTAACGAATCATGCCACTTGACTAACCACTTCCGGTCAGCTCTATTGCACACGATCATGCACTTAATTCCTGTTTAAAGTTCATCCTTACCAGTGCAAAATGTCAGAAGGAGATAAACCATGATGAATGAGCGATATAGGGACTGGATGAGTCTGGACAGTTATGGGTCTGACTCATAGCAGCCCACACAAAGACCCAGTGTGCTTTTCCTGCATGCCATATTGAACTGCTGACGTCAGAGACTGCTGATCTGCCCTTGCTTTGCATCGCATTGTTAATCGATGAGAGCCCCTCTTTATATTACAGACACAAGAAGAGTGCTGCTATGTGCCATGTCTGACATCGCAATGTTACTCATAATTAACTGGTAGCGTCGAGTCTTACCTTACTCGTACTCTTGGGCGCTCGTATCAGTATCAGCCTGTATTTCTTCTTGAAAGGGCTGCGTAATTCGTGGCATTTGTCGTAGTTTTCCAAGTCCAGACGCTCCAAGCAGTTCTTTAAGTCCTGGGTGAATGCGCAGAAAGGGTTTGTTTACATTCCGATTTAAACAAGAACATAAAAGGAAGGATCTGAGCAAAACGTTCAAGCAGTGTGTGTGTTAAAATAGGCTCTTCAAGAGCCATAGAGATAAAAAGTATTTTTGAATCTAGGTGTTTATTGTAGGCATATTTCTGTATGTCTGTGCACAGATTTCACTCTTAAAATGGTATTATATATCCAAAGGATATGCAATTTGCAACATGCAACATGCAGTTTGCACAATGTTAAACTGGTAGCTAATGCATCTCATACTTAATTACATTAATATATATATTTTTTTAAATCGTGAAATTGCTATTCACATATCCCAGACTGAAAGGAAGCTGGCTTTAGTCAGCCTCTCACAGTGCACTGGAGCAGTAAACACTTTTAAGGACCTTTCTCAAGGGCCCTTTTGTGATCTAGAAGTTCTGGGATTTTAACTCTACAATCATAACCACTGAATTACTGAGATGATGTTTTTATTTTCGGATCGTTCTCGCTCCATGGCGAATCAGCAGTCGTTGTCTCGTTACCTCATTTTCATACACCGCGATCTCAGTCTTGTCCAGCTGGATGTAGCGGTCCTTGTAGCTGCTCAGGATCTTCCCTGAGGACTTCTTCAACCAGCCTGCTTTGCCTTTGAATATTGTTTCCTTGGGCTTGGCTGGCTCATCTTTAACATCCTAGTACATGTGGGAAGAAGAAAAAAAAAAAAGGAGGGGAGGAAGTCAAGGTTGCACAGTGGGACGACTCATCTGCTTCGTTTGGCATTTCTTTTAAAATTCCTGAGCGGGCATTATGGTGGGAGAGCAGAGTGGGTAGATTGTGGTTAGTGTTTTCTGCTGATGTAGGAGTTAAAGATGACTCACATAACAGTACTTAAATCTCAGGAACAGTAGGCAAATTTACAATTTGGATTTAGCAGCGATTTCTTATCACTTTCGTGAAAAACAGCACCCAAATGAACGAGAAGAAGTTCACTTGATTTAACTCTGGTAAAGTAAGATCAAGTATTATCTTATTCAGCATATATAATATCATACAATTGCTTTCTAACACTATGGGAATCTGTCAAGGTAAAGCACATTTCAGCTTTAACAATGATTATAAATCTGAATACTATTACATGCATACACTATATCAATAATGCTACATACACTATATCAATAATGTTCAATAATGCCTAATAAATGCCTAAAAATGAAACCAGTGAATGTAAAATTCACTGGTTTCACTAGAAGAGGAGGAAATGTCTCTCAGGAAGTCTCTTTAAAGGGTCATCAGGGCTGTTTTTCCACTTTCTCTTGGCCTTTGGAAAAAGCAGGGATGGGTTAGTGCTAACAGGGAAGGCGCAGCTGTCCGAAAGAGGGGAAAAAAAGGACAGAATAATAGGAGTAGCAGTGTGGCACACAATGCCTTTGTCCAGGAAACATCCTCGCTCAACCAAGCCAATGCAGGCTCTGCCTGTCTCTACCGAGGAAGGAGAAGTGGGGGTGGACATTGGCGAGGCTCTTTTGTTTTGCACATACAGACGGGAAAACTGGAGCACGGTGCACGCTGCATCCCAACGCCCCCACTGCTGAAGTCTCACAGTGGAAAAATCTATATGCCATAAAGGAGTTTGGATGCATTTGGCTTCAAGCACTGAACAAACTAATGTGAAAGGTGACAAAAAAAAAGCTTGTCAGTGAATGTCCCGCAGCCTAGAGCAGATGAGGAGGTTTAAAGTTTTAAGTTTAGACAGGAAATGATTAGAGACACTATCAAAAGAGTTAGGCAAACAGGAAGCTCTGCTCTAAGAATGAATTCATCAACACAGATATGGAAAGGCTGACTGTGCTCGAGCGCAGATATTAACGTAAAAGGTCAACATTAATGGGGTACCTCATGATCATGATCAACAGTAAAGAAAGTGTGTTAAGGGAAAAATCTCCTTCTGAATACTTTTTATCCATTTTTAGTTACGTTTACTGTTGTTGAGCATCCACAAAACAAGACAGTTCCTGTTATCACTTATGTTATGGCAGCTATAAACACTTGTTCCCTCACCAGCCCTTTTCCCTCTCTTTTTACTAAAGTTAATAAAATAAAAACTGCAGCTTATAATACTACCAAAAAAATCAAAGCTCTTCTTACCAGTGTAAGAAAACTTCACTAATATATAGTGCTAACACTATGAAATGCCTTACGAAAACACTAAATAAATAAACTTACATAAAACATGATGGTCAGAGCAGCAGGTATAAAAAATTAATCACCATCTTGAACATTCAACAGTGTTGTTATATATAAAAAATTCTAATCCCACTCAGTATTAAATATCAGTGAGCTAAGAACGCATAACTCTGCTTCTATAAGCAGGTCACACCTTAACCAACTCACTCTCCTCAGCGCTGGTCACACCTTAAACAACATGTGTTCCACATAAACGCTGCACGCAGTGAAGTGAATGGCTGCATCTGGGATGAATCTAATATTGTCCTCTGTAGCGAGGGCTGACCTGCTGGGTTTCAACCAACACACTACTAAAGTCGAATCATCTGCATGCACGGGTGGTTTCATCCAATGGACTTTTTAACACTTATGTAATGTTCAGACTAAAATGACTCATTTTTACAGTTTTACCAAGAGCAGAACAATACCAAACCCTTTCTTGTGGCTCAGTCTCTCAAACAAACAACGAAGAGATCAGATCATTCAACAATAACTGGTAAATCATGCAAATATGAAACTCTCTGATTTACGAAGCAGTTCACTTACATTCCTATCTTTACATATAGGAACATATAGTACAATCCCCAAGCAATGAAGAAACCTTTAGTGTTCCTTTAGGGTTCAGGTTCTATCCAGTGATTAGACGTATTCTAGGATAAATGATAATTGTGTTGCTTTAAAGTACTTTATAGAGAGATAAAGGAATGTATCAGCTTCCAATGTCAAGGACAAAACAGATCATGAACAGAACAGCTGACCTCTTAATATCTTCCTGTTATCAGCTGAAATCAAACCCATCGACCACCTTGCTGAATCCCGAGTCCACTTCTGGGTAGAACAGGACTGAAGACAAGGCCTACAGATTCCTGCAACATTTGGGAACTATATTCCTGCAAAGTTTGGGGACTATATTACCAGCCGATTGCAAAAACCATTTGGCAGTTGAATAAAAAAGAGGAAACTAAATCTGTCCACTACAGCGTTAACAGGAATTGAGACACACTTATGCCAAATGTCTACTGCAGCCGCAAACAATGGCTAGGCGAAGAGTGAATGGCTGCCTTCTTATGAAATGCACTATTGAAGTGGCATGTGCCAGTGCTGTGAGAGTAGGAAATAACACAATATCAACTTTTTCCTGATAAAAGAACTAGTAATATAAGAATTGGCACAGGCTAATGTATATGTGCCTTTGTTATTTTCTGTTTTTAGTTTTACAGCATTTGGTAGGTGCCCGTAAGAGTGTCTTACATTTCTATCTCCTTTATACAATATAAGCCTTGCTTAAAGGCCCATCAATGACAGCTGGCAGTGCTGAGATTTGACCTTCAAATATATTGACCAATGAGCTAGAAATTCATTGTTAGGCATTGATTTCCATTATAAAAACATTTGGATTTGTCTTATTTCTTTGATGTCAATTCCGAGCCTTGCATTTCCTCATTCTCTGTGGTGTTTCTTGTATTAGTTCCTGTATTTCCCAGTTTTAACCCGTGTCTGTTGATGCATTTACATTATAAACCCATGTGCCCTTATTCTGACCTCTGCCACAGAGTCTGACGATGATTTGAAGTACTTGCATCCTGCCCATCACCACAATAATTCCAATCTTATAAAATACTTTAACTAGGTAAAGGTCAAATATTTGACTGCCCACAAAGATCCTGATTAGTTCTTCCTCATTATTCCACAGTAATTTGTCAATTATTACAACTTTGAACTTGTTAATGCATGACACATGATGCTTATTAACTGTGACTTATGTTTATCATTGTTGAATCCTGTTATCACTCATATTACAGTAGCTACAAACAATCACTCCATCACCATGTGCCCCAGTAGTGATCAAACCCTAGAAACGCCAAGTCTTACTGACTGTTTATATACTATAAAACTCAACACCTTCCACCCAAACAGAATCAAGAATTCAAAAGTGCCGTGGTATAAATAATCATATTACATCATAGTGCCCACTCCTATCTGTGAGGAAGCCAGACAGAGAGAGAGAATCGGGCAACAGGCTGGACTCAAGTGTACTCACGTGAGTAAAGACTCCCGGTTTTGTATATATTTTATGATCCTCACACAAGTGCTCCACATCTACAGCTTGATGCCACTACAGGCAGCTTTCTTTCCTTGCCATATTAAATGGAGCTTGAGTTTCCATTCGCTCATTATCATTCAATAAACACAGCCTGAAACAGACGCCACCTCATAGCTTCAGAGGCTCATCACAGGGCACGGAGGCAGACAGGACTCTCTCGTGAGCTGAAGCTCCAGATCGGAGCACTGGTTAATATTACAGAATTAAATAATAAAATTAAGAAATGCACTGGTTTATATCTAAAGAACAACACAGCTGCATTTTCAGCACAACTTGCCAAAGTAGACACTTCAGTCTGATAAAACATCTGCAAAGCTGTGCAGCCTGTGTTAATAACAACACCCCATTTTTTGCTGCAACATGCACAACTTCCTCTTTTACTTTATATTTCCTGAAACTGAAACTTTCTCTCAGGGTGCAGTAACCGCCTTTTTCTAAACAGGCCTGAATATAAGCCATGGCAAAAATTCATTAAACCAGCAAGCTTTTTCTTCCTAGCATTGATACTGGTGCAGTAACCTAAATAATTTGCCATTTTTGAGTCATAATTTACCATCCTCTTTCAAAATGATAACTTCTCTGTTTCTTACATTTCGGTGGCAAAAGACTGGTACTGTGATGTAGGAGAAAAGTGCAATAACGGAAAGGGCTGCTGGTTTCAGTGAAACA
The DNA here is from genome assembly GCF_019097595.1 of Hemibagrus wyckioides. NCBI lineage: Eukaryota > Metazoa > Chordata > Actinopteri > Siluriformes > Bagridae > Hemibagrus > Hemibagrus wyckioides. The sequence goes on from NC_080719.1 coordinate 9,065,609, forward strand.
GTATTTCCCAATTTCGCTCCTGTAATTCCCCCCGCACTGCATGTTTAGGTTATGCTCTGAATCAGATTATTACTAAAAAAGGAAAGACACTGAACATGCAGCACAGAGAAGAATTTTATGGACGCTCTATCTGATAAACTTTTCAGAGAGTATAACAGGTACTTCTACTACTACACTGATTCACTCCACAGCTGACTCTTCTTTATTCTTATTAAATATTTTTCTGTAAGACAATGCGAATGACTTCAAATGTCATTATATAATACTTCGCTATCCTGGAACAGAAGGAGAAGTGCTGGTGTTGTGTGAGAACAGGTGCTTAGCTGTTGTTTAGTTCAGATACGAACATCTCTTCAGGCTCATTCTCTACCATCAAGCTGTTTCAGGATCCGAATGTTTCCTGAAGCACAAGATTCTTGTAAATACAACCGACAGGGCAACGATATCTGGATGAAGGGACAGTATTGTCTCTGTCAGTTAATGGTTTATAGTACGGTGTAATGGTGAGATAAGGTGTGCTGCAATACACTTTTATGAATGTCGTCAGCGCTTCGACAACACTGGCACACTGTGTCATGAAAATAAAACTTCTGTATAATAATGATGTGTCCATACGTTTGAGTAAACCTAAACACATCTAGCTGACGGGATGCTGAAATATTTTAGTGTATATAATATTTGTATATACACAAAGTTGAAACCTATGCCAACAACACTTAATTCTAGTTAGAATTATATTACATATACTTCGCATACGTTTAGTTTTTTTACTTCCTCCTCGTCTCCGTCTCATCTGGTTGTTGATTGATTTCCCCGATTGTCGTTGCCTGTTCCTTATTTCATTCTAATCAGTTTGTCTAGTTAAGCCCTCTGTGTTACACTTTGTATTCCCAAAGCGATGTTGTTTACAAGGATGGCAGTCCTGTGCGTTCTCAAAGATAGCTTTAACAGCAGCTATAAGATAATAAAATCTGTACATCTGTATATCAAAGAAAATACATTCCCACATTCCTGCTTGTTCAACCCTCAATTCTGAGCTTTCTACCTCTGGGTTGTGTTTCTTTTCTCTTGTTCCATGTTTAATGATTCAGACCTGTGTCTGCCTGGTGCTGTTTATGATTATGTCTGTTGAATTTGTTCAACCTTCTTTTTCTTTTGCTAAAGAGGAGATGCTTTTATATTTAACAAAACACAAAAATCACCAAAAAAAACTCCTTCACCCTCAGTGATATGAGCCCAATCACCCACCAGTCACTCATTCACCATGTATGGTGTCAATATATATACATATATATATATATATATATATATATATATATATATATATATTGACACCAGTCACTCATTCACCATGTATGGTGTCAATATATATACACATATATATAGATATATATATATATATATATATATATATATATATATATATATATATATATTGACACCAGTCACTCATTCACCATGTATGGTGTCAATATATATATATATGTGTGGAGAGAGAGAGAGAGAGAGAGAGAGAACGCCCACAGCATGACAAATAAGATGATACATTAAAATATAATGATGAATTACCGTCTTAAAATGTCGAAGTACACAATGAAGCACTACAAGACATAAATAAACAAAACTCAAACATAATAGTCTAAGTGATTCTGAGTTGTTTGTGTTAGGAGAAAGTCTACAGAAGAACCAGGAAGCGCAAAGAGAGAAAATAACGCATACTCACATCTCCCATGATAAATCACTAAGAGTCCGTTATGTGAAGGAGAGAAAAAACACTCTTAGGCCACTTTATCTCAGGCCAAATGTGGATATTTCACTTCTATTTGCTGACAACTTTCTCACAGCCGACATGATGCGGAGATGAAAAAGAAGGAACTGTGCATCTTTACGGTGCCGTGCTGCTTCTGCTCATCGCCCTTTTTTTTCCTCTTTTCGACTCAGCAACGAAACAAGTTTGAGGTGGAAAAAAAAGTTTGGTTTCCGGTTTAAGTCCCACGAAAGCTTCTAGTCCGAACCACAGATGAGGCTACGTCTGAAACCGCATACTGATGCACTAAGTGGGACGTCAAATACTACGCCTCCCAGGACTGCACACTGTTTTGACATACTATATAGTACGGTAGTAGATGCAAGCTAAGTTAGCTTCCAGGAACCGAATAGGACAGTGATGAGAAATTCGCAAATGAACCGTTACCTTGCGTGACTCTTTTACGTGAGTCGATTCTGTGAATTGAATCCGAATCCAAAGCGTCCGCCTTTTATGTTCCTATTGTCGCGAATTCAGTTTGCAGAATCGAATCGCCTAAATTCGCCTTAATTATTATTTATTTTTTCCTGTGCCTATAAGTCTATAATCACTGGACTGGACGTGTTATTGTACTAAAAAGTTTCAACATTTCTTTTTTGTTTAACTATTGCATGACGGAAAAGTCCCAAATAGTTACAAAATGCATTGGCAAACTAATTTATGTTTGCAAAGTAACAAAGTAGTTACTGTAAGAATGGGTAGCAACCTACGCTGATGAATCAAATTCATCGAAACGCCCCATGCTCGATTCTTTTCAACGTATTCAAAAGAATCGACGCCTTGAAGTGAATCAATTACAACGCTACGTTAAGTGAATCGAGCAGAAGTAAGTGGAATGCAATTGACCAGAGAGACACTACATGCAAACATAATTGTGGCGCCCTGGGAAAACCCTCCATGTGCCCAAATTTTGACATTTTCTGCTTTACATATTTCTGAACACATTATACATTATTTTGTGAAACTTTTGTGTGTGTATATAAAGAGGAAGTAAAATAAGAATTTTAACCTTCAGCGGTGGAAAGGAAGGAAGGAACAAACTGTATTCAATTTTTAGTTCTCTAGGAAGTCAAACATAGCAACATTTAATATATTAGACACTTCCATCCATCCATTTTCTATACCCACTTTATTCCTAATTAGGGTCACGGGGATCTGCTGGAGCCTATCCCAACACACATTGGGCGAAAGGAAGGGGTACACCCTGGAAAGGTCGCCAGTCCATCACAGGACCACATATAGACAGACAACCACACTCATCGGCAATTTAGAATTATCCAATCAATCTAATGTACATGTTTTGGACTGTGGGAGGAAACCGGAGTACCCGAAGTAAACCCATGCAGGCATGGGGAGAACATGCAAACTCCGCACAGAAAGGCCCCTGCCTGTTCGACCCCGGGATTCGAACCAAGGACCTTCTTGCTGTGAGGCAACAGTACTAAGCCACCGTGCTGCCTTCCATATTAGACACAGTCAAGACTAATAATGTATAATATATTTGTCCAACCACTTTCTGTACCACTTATCCTACACAGGGTCTGGAGTCTAATTATGTATTGATATTGATATATATTTTCCTGTACTGCCAATATAGGTGTGCTGTAACTGAAACAAAAACAAGCATGGAGAAGTGTGACAGTGTGAAACTCCCTGTAACACTCCCAACAACACAGAACAGGCATTAGCCCAAGTAAAAGATGAGGAACGTGCACCTAAAACTGGAGCTACAGTCGTTTGGTTTGATGTGCTTTTGGCAAAGCAAGTCAGACACTGACCAGAAAAGGTATGCTTTAGAGCAGTCACAAATGCATGCACTTATATTGTATAGATTTTCCTTTATTCAGTTTTAGACAGAACGTAATATATGTTTCTGAATATCGACATAAATGTTGTTTAGGCCCTGATAAATAAAAACCATAGAGTGTACTTTCTTTATCACATGACTGTATATGAAATTATCTATTATTATTATCTATGTGATGTAAGAGTTTGTATATATCACCTAGCCCTACATGCAGCTGTGACTTATTTAATTGCTTGTATAAATGCTTGACTACTCCATGTCTGGAAAATACAACAACCAGTGTGAATCAGATATTTGAGAAAAACCTATTTTGTAACATTTTATAACATTTTTGTTGGTATATTAATGAAATTATAAGTTCAAAAACTGAAATCTGATGTGTGCACTATTGTTATAATACTTTTCAGAGTCTGTGCATGCTACTTCTGTTTGCATAAAGGTGAGAAATCAAGGTTGTAGTTTGATGCAATTGTAACACTTCTGCAATTGTAACACTTCCTATAATAATAGGAATTTTATTTTTACCTCAGAGGGTCTCGGATGCTTAAGACCAGCGAAATCTGGCAACACTGCATAACAATGAATGGCAGTCGATGCAGAGCGCACAAGAAATTATTATTTTTGGATAGAATTGTTTTTAAACTCTAGTAACTCTAGGTCATACCATAGTAATCAAAGTTACTATAAAATAGAAACGAGATCTAGTGATCTATTATAAGCTTGCTATTGTAACACAGGATGCGTTTTGGTTTTGGTGAAAATGTAGTACTTGCTGAAGATATGGGTAAATTTGCACATGAGAACAGAAGCACCCATGATAATACAATAGAAGTCTATTACGATAGAAGTCAACCATTGTTGAGTAATTCAACCCGGACCTAATGATTGATTAATTGGCCTACCACTTTTTTCTACCGCTATTTTTTTTGTTTCCCTGAACATGTCTGAGAGTGGGTCTACATTAAAATCATTTAAAGCTGACAAAAACAAGAGCTTTTGTTCTAATATAGGAAGAACAGTAGTTTACCAATGTGCAATATGAGCTTTAGCCTTCAAACTGATCATGTGTTTATAATGTCCATAATGAGTTTTGACCAGGCATTGTCCATTTAATTTCAAAATGATCTCTTGGACAGGACTTTCATTCCTCTTATACGAGGTTTGAGGTTATTCCAGAGGTTGTTTGAAAAGAAAAATACTTTACAAGTACATTTACAAAAGCAGAAAGAATCTAAATGACCCTTAAAGGCACGACAGTGCTCCAATCATGTACTGTAATTTAATATTGAAGAGACACTACATAAATTGTCTCAGGTGAAAGATATGTCGACTTAGTATTAGTTTTTAGTTTTAGAGTATGAGTAGCTTATTACCCTGAAAGGTAATGATTAGTGAAGGTTGCTACAGCTTACATTTTGGTTAGTGTTATGAGAAGGCCAAACCCCGAGAAAGGCAGAGAGAAGTGTTACAGAGACCACGGCTTCCTCTCAGCAAGTTCTCTTAAATTGATCTAACATATGCATGTCCAAGAGCAAACTGTGCAAACTGAGCTTTACCTGATTAAAAAATTCCCTTGCTTCATACCTTACACTACATATTACACACTTCTACAAATTTTGTATTTTATATATATAATAATATATATATATATATTTACATAGATATAGATGACCCATATGGAAAATTTGGGGTTCCCCTTAAAAAGGTGTTACTTCTCGAATTTTCATGCCATCAGCAAAAAAGAGGATTTGGATGTTAGGGGATTTTTTAGCAGCAATTTGCAGCATTAAAAGGGCTAAATAGCTGGCTTTAGCACAAATTTTTCATGCGCATGAGAAAACTGTAATGAAGTTCTAACAATACTGCATGTAGCCTCTGTATGTGAACTGTGCAGTATATATAAATAACTTTGTGGGTGGTGTAGTTCAGTAGAATAGTGTGAAACCACACTTGCTAAGTAACTGAGCCCAGACCTAACCCACCTGAAAGTATTGCGCCTGTTTGTATTTTATACATTGTCTCTGTTAATATATTGTCATCAGCAGTGAGAAATGAATTTGGTTTTACTTGGGTGAACAACATTTTCATTTTCACATGTCTCGGTGCCACAGCATTGTTGTCAAATGTAAAATGCGGTAACAAAGGCAAACGCCCAGCAGCCACCAGAAGAGAGAGAGAGAGAGAGGGTCTCTTCTGTGGGAAACTCTTTCTGAGGGTCAGCAGATACGCCACCCAATGGAAATGAAATGTAATAAGTGATTTATTTAAATAGCACATATTCACAAAAAACTCTAGAATTTATTTTAGATTTTCCAGTGCAGAACTATACTACCCATCAGCCCCAGCAAGCTCACATGCTTCACAAATCACTCTCATCTGTGTCTTGTTATGCCATGTTTAACACCACTGTAGGTGTTTTCACACTGCACTTTAACTCGTCATTCCCTCCCCCACTTTTAAACCCAGGTAGAGGAACGTTTCACACTTGTGTTTTAGAAAATGGGTTAGTGTCACTTTTTTGGGTGTTAGCTCTACATTTCAAAGCTAAACATATACAGCGTGAACCAGTGGTGAAATATTGGTTAGATGTATAGCAACAGACCCCCTAATCAGCACTTGCCTCATATTGCATGCGTTGTACAGCCACAGAAGTTCTGCAGAAAAAAATGAACAAATAGTGTCATGTGGTGACGTATCAACTGAGTATTTAAAGAACTGACTAAAAAATTAGTTGAAGTTGGATATCAAAGTTTTGCCAGGTGACTTACACTGCGTATTTAAAAAGCCCAGAAAGGATTTACATGGTGACATTTTTTCACACTTGAGACAATCACTTGTACGCTGTTGGTCTTGTGCTATCGGTATTTAATCTTAGGTGGAATTTACCACCCGCTTTAAGCTGCATTCCCAAACAACCTGACTCTGTGCCCCCAGAGCTGTATTTATCTAATAACGTTTGTTAAAACAAATAAGAACGCTAACCCAAGGTTTAGGATTGTGCAAAGTGATGTCAGATAATGAATATCCAGGACTGATTGTTAATCCTGGCTAAAGTATGTTTCACTGAGGTGTGAAACATGAAACAAGATAACCCAAAATCCTGTTTAGTCAGGGTTCACAATCACCCAGCATTGACTATTCCAAATATGAAAAGCCCTGATTCAGTGTCTCATCATCAAGCTTTTATGGAGTTTGATGTTGTCTGTGCCACATTACTGGGTCTAGTCTTTATGTCTCTAACTTTCTATCCATAGCTCATGTTTATGTGTACTTGTTCTCATATTTTTGGTTGTTTTAATTGCACTTTACATAATAACTTATCTGTACTCTGCCTCCATCTCCATTCAGCGTCAATAAAACACAGCAGTGCATGCTTTTATAGGAAATAATTACGACTGGCAGAGTTACTCTTCACTGGAGTATTCTACTGCTTTTGTACTACACCAGTTTGGCAACATGTTTTTATTCTAGTAAAGAACAAAGTGGCATATATATATATATATATATACATATATATATATATATATATATATATATATATATATATATATATATATATATATATATATATATGTATGTATATATATATATACATACAACATACATACACCTACATACTGTACATACACACACACACACACATATATATATATATATATATATATATATATATATATATATATACAGTATATATATATATATATATATATATATATATATATATATATATATATATATATATATATATGTGTGTGTATATATATATATATATATATATATATATATATATATATATTTATATATATATATATATATATATATATATATTTATATATATCCACCAGTAGAGATGGGAAATGTTGGAAAGTCCAAAACAAAACTAGTTTGTTCCTGTTACCAGCTTCCTTTTTTCTCTTTTGCAGCTTGTCAAGTTAGTGTGGTTTAATAGGAAAATTCACTCCTAAAGCAATGTTAATTATTGTCTCATGAGAACTAAGACCTGAGTTTAGCTGCAGTGGTAGTCTTTATTGTCTTCTTGGACATATTTTAGGACATAATTCTGCAATTTGACTGTATTTGTGTATGCTGTGTCTATTTGCATTGATAAAGTTTATTTGGTACACAAGAACCACAATGCTGTTGTCTCTGCTGCGAAAGACAAGAGTTGTTATCTTTCCATTTTGATCGTGCTGATTTCTGTTCATGTGGCAGTGTAGTGTCATACAATGAGTTACTTTCATATGTGTTCATGTGAGCCTGACCATTATCAGGAAGTATATATGTAAATCATGCAGACATTAAATATTATGCTTCGTATTATTACGGTAAACAATTAGACATATAAGCTTCAACTTTGGTATATTTTTTTGTTGTAATTTGACACTTATTTAATGCTTATTGCAAAGCAGGATTAAAAACTCAGACATAGAATTTCTCAAATTCAGTTAGCAATTTTTACCATAGGCCAAAAAATGTTTTTGTGTGTCTATGATCAGCATTGGATTTGTTTGTCATGTTAAAGTAGACACTCTGGGCTTGTAGTAAGAATTTGTAGTTTTTCATAAATATTCATTAATATTTCTGGTTTTGCCTCGACTACTATGAGCATTATATTTATACTCATTTTAAAAGTATTAATTAACTGTTAATATCTTTAATGTGATAATCAAACCCATTTCTGCTCTCTGGTGTAATCCTGCTCTCTTAGATGCCCCAAGTGCTCATTCTTAAGCATCTAAAAAGATTTTTCCACTAAAAAGGTTATCCAAACAGAGATAGAAGTGTCCCGACTAATAATATATCAGAAATGCTATTGTTAATGTTATTCTGATTGAAAATTACTGATAATATTATTTCAGTTTACTGGTGAAAATAGGGTTAAACAAATCCTTACTTTCATTTTCTCTGTAACTGACAAGAAATTCCTGTCATGGCCAGATCTGTGGAAAACATTGTCCAGTTTCAGTGAGTCTGTGCCCACTGCAGCTTCAGATTCCTGTTCTTGGCAAAGAGTAGTAAAGATTCGACATGGTCTTCTGCTGTTGTTGCCCATCTGCCTCAAAGCTCAATGTTTATTCATTCTGAGATGCTTTACTGCTCAACAGTGTTCTAAACTGCTATCATTTTATTTACTGTAAGCTTTCTGTCAGCTCACTCCAGTCTGGCCATTCTCCTTTGACCTCTCTATCTAAACTGTGTAAAGGAAACAAAAAGTGAAAATGGGGAAAAAAAAGAAAGAAACAGCAATAAGATCTTCCCGGCTTTGTGTGATATAGTGTCTATCAGCAGTACTCTGGTTATCTTGAAACTGCAGGCTCAATATAATCTGGTTTCTGAATCTACAGTTTTACTGATTCCTCGAGCGAAGTTATTGTTTTTAATCTCTATTTCAGCCCAGAGCTCTGTCTCTGCAGTGGTTTCACTTAGAACGAACGACAGTAATAATTAATTAGTGAGAGAACACATTTGGTAGTCAAACACTGAACATATAAAATGTCACTGTGTTATCAGCATCACAACACTAAACGCTGGAGTCAGAAAACTTAAATAAAACATACCCTGTTGCCTTAATATGAAACGAACTCTTGGTGAGTTTGAGTTCTCACATTGTATGCCACTGACATACTCATGGCACTCAACTCATCCTCCTTTCCTCCCTCAGATCTCAGCATGCCTGGCAGACTTCTCATCATTGATGGCAGATCATTAGCTGCTGTTTATTCCAAGTGATCCATTTACACATCAAGATCTAGTGATCTCCTGGACAACCCTCTGATCTTACCTTCAGTCATTCTGTGCAAGCTTTGGGTAACTACGGACAATCACCTGTTCTATTCCGATCACATTGCTAATCTGACATATTCGTGTCAATTTCCCATCAGCAGGATTTGTCTATTTCTGGACAACTTGCAACTTGCTTCTAGCAGATCTGCCTCTGAGCAACATTTCACCTCCACATCTATTTCAGGATGCAGCTATACAAATTGCTTTCAACCTTCTGAAGTTCTCCCAAACCACTCCATTGCTACGATCCCTTCACTGGCTTCCTGTAGCTACCTGCATCAGATCTGAAACACTGATGCTTGCCTGCAAAGCCATAAACAGGCCAGCACCCGTTTACCCCAAAGCACTTATCACACCCCACACTGCACCACTGCTTGACTGGTCCTATACCATCTCTCAGGGTATAAGGAAGTCATGCAGCAAGACTCTTCTCTGTTCTCTGTTATCTGAAGCACTCAAATTTTCACTGTATTTAATTTTTAAAAAAGTGCTTTTCTTACTACATGAGCTTTTCTTACTAAATATATTTTTTGGACCAATGGCATTCTTAGTCTGTGACCCAGTGAACCTGAATCAGGATGAATTTTTGATAGACATTTCTGCAAGTGGCTCTGGATAAGTGCGTCTGCCAAATGCCATAAATGTAGATGTAATATTATTATGTATTATGTGCGTGTGTGTGTATGCAGCTGGTGTTCTGGATCCAGTTTGACCTTGAGTAGGATAAAGCGGTTACTTATGAATGTTGACGAACAATGAATGAGTGAGTGAATGAACGAATGAATGAACAAATGAATGAATGAATGAATGAATGAATGAATGAATGAATGAATCTAAACCTGCTATAGTGTGCATATTTGCAAACTATATTTTCCATCACTTGTTAATAGGTGCTAAGGAGGTACAAACTGAAATGCCTACAAACTGAAATGTGGAACTAAAGAGTGAGAAATAGAGATTGTGTAAGAAAAAGGAAGAAAGTAGAGATGGAGATAAAAAAGATACACTGCCCAAAAAAAAAAAGCTTTTACTCATTTCAGAGTTGTTGTTTTTTTATTATTATTTTTTTTGTCATTGATAGATATTTTTTTGCTATTTTCTTGAGAAAAAAAAAGTTTAAAATGTTAATCTGTGAATAGAACAGGATGACTTCAAGATTAGTATAGTGTGTTTAAAATGGGTTTAATGATCTTATAGTCATTGTTCATTGTAATCGTCAATTAAGAAATATATATTCGCTTATAAGTTATTTAGCTTAGTAAGATGTTTTCTGTAGTGAGACAATTGCAAAAAAACAAAAACATATCATTGCAGAAAGTTATGTAGAAAATGTGAGAGGGGGGTAGACAAAGTGAGAGAAGAATAGGGAAGGCGACAGAGGAATAGAGAATGAGTGAGATATGGAAAGTGCAAGAGGAATACAGAAAAAGTGTGCAATAATGGAGAAAAAATAAAGATTGAGATAGAAAGAGAGTGAGACAGAGAAAGTGAGAGAGGGATAGAAAAGGAGTGTAGGAAGACAGAGAGAAAACAAGAAGTGGGAGAGAGAGAGAGAGAGAGAGAGAGAGAGAGAGATTTATTTGCTCTAGTCTTTGTGTGTGCATTTGATTTGGTCTTGTTCCTATGGTGACTGTTTTTGGCCAATTAGTGCTCCTCCACACTAACACTCAAAAGCTCCTCTGTTTCATAAACCTTGTTGTAATCAGGGCTAAGCAAAGCTATAAACAAGCTTAGAGTGCATGTGCATGAAAGAGTGATTCAAGTGCAGGAAATGAACCCCTTGAGGCCTTGTCTCAAATTGTATTTTAGTATTTTAGCCTTTATTTTCATGTGTACTAACCATTTCAATTTTAAATCCAGAGAGAATACATTTTTGTTATTATTATTATTATTATTATTTTATTTAATTTCATTTAATTTCATTTCATTTCATTTCATTTCATTTCATCTGTGCTAGGACAGAGGTTGAGTTTAAATCCTTGGACTCATTAATGTCTGACCTTGCCTGATGTCCACCATTGATTTCACTTTCTCATTCACTGGAGTTAATCCATTTTTGGATTAAGTTCTGCAGCTTCATTAAGGCCTAATGCTAATGGAGTGATAGCTTTGGAGCAGGGACGGACTGCTGAATTGGGAATTTGGGATTTAGCTTGGCTACACTAACTGTTGGACACCATCCATTAAAAATCAGGTTTGGGCTGAAATCCAAGTACAGCAACACACATGATGGAAGCTCTTTTTCCACAGGTTTCCATGGGTAGCTATAGATGAGTTTTAAATATACTGTATATAAATATTTTAAATTGCATCACTGTTTTCAGCACTCATCTTTTCCATATTTCAATCACTATGTGTCAATATGAATCAACACTGCAAATCACTCCATTTTTCAGCATGTTAGGAGCTGAACAGTTTATGCAAAGTAGCATATTGGTGCGTGGGATTTGAGGGATTTAGAAACCTCTCTGGCAGAAAACAAAATGTTATTGCAAGCATCTGACATTCTCCATGGCACAAAAAAGCAGCACGACAATACACATTCTAGTAATATTTAAGTTTGTGGTTTCGATCCTTGAATTGTGTTTATTGTGTATAAAATATAAAATACACTCACCATTCACTAAATCAGGAAAATCTGTACATATGCTCATTCATGCAATCATCCAGGCTCACCCAAACTGAACAGTTGAAGACTGGTCTTTTTCCAGTATTCACCTGTCTGGTTTCAATGAATCTATAGCCATGATAACCTCAGGTTCTTGCTCTTGGCTGACAGGAATTGAACCTGATGCTCTCCACTGCTGTTGCTGCTCATCCACCTCAAGGTTTGATGTGCTGTGCATGCTGAGATGCTATAAAAGTGAAATATGTATAATGTGAAATTCAATAATAAATTGAATCATTTTTAATCGCTGACAAATTAGAGGAACACAACACTGCTAGAGGTGCTGTAAAAAATAATCTTTGGGGAGAGAACAGTGGCTCATAGCATCCTATTGGTTATTTTCCTATAACAGAAAGCCCAGGAAGTCTGTTGCCCAGTAGTGTGATGGCCTTTCCAAAAAAAAGAAAAAGATCTTTTAATATCTATCAAATATTCACTATTTGCATAATCTATTGAGATTTCACAAGTTGTATAATATCTCCACTACCTAATTTGATATTTATTATTGTAGGCTTTTCACTCACCTTTTAATATGTAACAACAGGGGTAAATTTACTAGTCTATTTATTAATTTGTTTGGTTAGTCATTTATTTACACCGATCAGGCATAACATTATGACCTAAAATTGTGTTGGTCCACCTTTTGCTGTCAAAACAGCCCTGACCTGTTGAGGCATGGACTCCTCAATGGGCCTCACCTCGCAACTTACAGTACTTAAATGATACTGACAGTACTTAAAGGATATTTACAGTACTTAAAGGATACTTTTGATAGATACTGACCACTGCAGACCGGGAACACCCCACAAGAGCTTCAGTTTTGGAGATGCTCTGATCCAGTCGTCTAGCCATCACAATTTAGCCCTTCGTCAAACTCGCTCAAATCCTTACGCTTGCCCATTTTTCCTGCTTCTAACACATCAACTTTGAGGACAAAATGTTCACCTGCTGCCTAATATATCCCACCCACTAACAGGTGCCATGATGAGGAGATCATCAGTGTTATTCACTTCACCTGTCACTGCTCATAATGTTATGTCTGATCAGTGTATTTGCGTATTTATTTGTCTGTTTGTTTATTTTTTGTTTGTTTATTTACTATGTTTATTTTGTAAAGAATTTACTTAGCAATTTTTTGTCTGATTAAAAATGTGATTGTTGATTATAGCAGTATGAGTGAAGGTATCACATTGTGTTATTTTATTATACACTCTCTTACTCATTACAGTAGAGCAGGTCCAAACTGTCAGTGAAAGGTGTCGCTGAAGTCTTCACACTAGATGGCAGCACTGCCTTACGGTTTCATGAGTTTTAACCTCTTCCCTTTTAAAACTCTGTGGGGAAGATTTAATTTACATTTAATCCATTAGGAAATTATTTTACCCAAAGCATCTTACAAATGAGACAGAATTCATTCCGCGACAGGATTATGGTTCTTGCTTAATTGTGGTCCTGATCTGAATTTACAACCTTCTAACCATTATCCACTGCCTCTGTAGGCTAAATAAATTCATTTATGAAGGGACTATATTCAGAGCCATTACAGTTACTTATTTCTATTGCAAGAATCATAATGGAATTGTCAGACATGATTTCAATAAAATTGCCTCTAATGCTAATTAAGCATTTCCACCTCATAGTTTCAGGGTCCCCAGTATGAACTTGACCTTGTGTTACTTTCCTCCATGTTCTCTGGTTTCTTCTCACCTCCTGAAAACATGACGGTAGGTGGATTGGAGAATTGGAGATTGGAGTGTGCACATACACGTGTGCCTGTGTGTGTGTGTGTGTGTGTGTGTATGTGTGCATGGTGCCCTGAGGACTCTCATGGTGTTCCATCTAAGGTGAATTCCCTTCTTATACCCAGAGTGCTGGACCCATTATGATCCAGACCAGAATAAAGCAGTTACAAAAGATGAAAGAATGAATGAATGGATGAATCTAATGATGCAAATTTTAGATCTAAGTGCCACTTAAATAAGATCAGAGACACTGGAAATGCTGTATTACACAGAAAATGATAAATATGCCATGCCACAATGGCCACATCAGCCTTCCATCTGTTTGTTTGTACAAGTGACTCACAGGGTATAGTGACACGATGCCATAACCACCTATGAACCAGACACGCTGACCTGCCTGTCAACAGTGAGGAGAGCTGTGACATTATTAGACTTCCAATCTCAAAACAACATACACACACACACCTGCCAATACGTGCTAGATGTGGGCAGCAGAGTTATATAAATACTTCCCACAGGGGTTTAAAAGAGGCAAACCTTTACCTTCCCTTGCTAGAGGAAGGTAAGGATAAAGTAATGCTGTCTGTGTGAGAGCAGGATCATGCGTTCCCGTAGAAGAAGTTATGCAGTAATGCTAAAACACACTGTAAAAGCTAAACTCAAGAATGATTCCAGTTCCAACACGGCTGTCTCTTTAATATTTTGTTATAAATAAATAAATGTCATGCAGTGTAAGAAACCAACATGCAAGTCTGTTATAGAGGAATCGAATAATTTAACATGGCTTGAGGCAAATGTAGGGTTATTTAGCCATGCAGTTTGCTCAGTGCTGAAGTGTTAGTCATAATATTTCCTTATTTGTTCATACCATTAGCTTCATTTCAGACACGAAACATGTCTTGGCCAAATATATTTTTGGGGTATTAGAAAAATCACATAAATCTGAGCTTCGTCTCTGGTATTCCTTTAACAAGCTGTACAGTTAAACTTCCTATTCATCCATTGCTGTGTTTGATTTAATAGCAGAAATTCATCCCTCGTTATATTTTATTGTGCCTTTTCATTTCTGAGAATGTTTTCATTTCAACCGAGAGGAAACCTCTTGGATACAAATCAAATGCAAGGAATACTTCAAGTGAATTTAACGCTTATTTACTAGCTCCAATCACTCAAGATAAGTGAAATGTGCTATCAGCCATCATTAAAACATGATGCAATATTTTACTACCAAACAAACTGACAGACCTTACATTTGAACAAGCATGCCTGAGCAGCATAGCAAGAAATGCGACGTCTGTCATTTTAACTGTGAGTTACAAATCTGTTTGCCCTTTTTGTCAGGCAGAGGTAAAAACCCAGATTACACAGACATTAAACATTAACATCAAGATTAAATTCATGGCTGCTAATCAAGACCACGGTTGTTGGGGTGTGGATTATTCTTGTTTAATAAAGTCTGGCCATAAAATGCCTTGCTACAGTGTTAATGCACCATGCTGATAAGATTCTTTCCCACCTCAGTACTGTGGGTGTATCAGGAAGTTGATACCTACACAAATGCCTGTATAGTCTCCGAAACTAGTCTTTATATCCCAGCCATGTCAGTACTCCCCATAACAATACACCGCATGAACTACTTATGCTTAGGCACTTTCTTGTCATTTGTGTTCATAATGAGTAAGTTGTGATCCACATGCTATTTTTGAAACTGTCAATGAAGATACAGAAAACTCTGCTGCCTGTAAATAGACGTCTTCCACGATTTGTATTATTTTTTGTTATATGTACTTAGTTCAGTGCTTTTTTTTTTTTTAACCCATTTCCTCCAAATTTAGTCACTGCTAAGTCCTATCCATTAGCAAGTTCTCTCTTATCACTTGATAAAGCACAGGCCATGTGCTTCTTGTATCTTTTTGTATTGCTGCCAGTTTAATGTCTTTTCTATATTAGTAAGCTCACAGATGCCCATGGATGGCTGATCAACAGAGAAGAACTCCTTCCCACCGCAACAGCAGAGGCCAATTATGCTCTTCTAGTCTTTCTGATAGTCCTAATGATCAGATGAATGTTGTACAATTGCACAACATAAGAGTCCTTATGAATACTCTTTTTAAATAAAATGGTTTTGTATTTTACCTGCAATATTGAGCAGTGATGGTGAATAAAATTAGCCTTGTACATGCTGATTATTTCATGTCAGTCATCAACATAGGGCTGTAAAAATCAAGTCTTGTCTTAAGACTTTTTCTGTATTGACTTGGACATGTCACAGAGTTATTTGGCATTTGTACTTGGGCTTGTCTCAGTCTTGGCTATTGATCTTGCTAAATATGGTCTTGGTCTCAGCCAAAGGGGTTTGAAAAAAAATAATGCTCAGGTTGTCCATGCTTTTCTCATGCACAAAATTTGACAGGAAGTAATTCCTTCTTCTAGAAAACAGCCTAATCACTGGCACAATGCATTAATAAATCCAGCTGAAGATGAAGTAAAGCTTTGGCCTAGAAAAGGATTTGATGGTTTTAGTCTGAATTCTGACATGGCTTCGACCCCTGTAGGAATTTTGTCTGCGCTCGATTTCACTTAGTCCTGGTCTTGAATTTGTGTTTGATTTGACAATGGCAGTCTTTACAGCATTACCTAAAAACATTTGAGGTTGCATAGAATATCCAATTGGTTTATATTATTGGGACTATTAGCATTTATCTGATACTCACATGGTTTTCCATTATCATAGTCTTCTACACATCTTAATACGTTTTCAGAAACAACATTCCATTACTGAGACACACATGAAATGTCAATGTGTATTTGTCTGTGCTTATTGTTTCTTTGTTCAGTTTCTTCTCCCTAAAGGTTTGTAACCAGTTTAGACGTGCTAGAAGAGTCACCTCTGCTGCAAAACAGCTTTCGTGCCACTGCACCTCTTTTTGCAATTAAAAAGGTTTCTTGTGGAGGAAATTGATTTGATTTTAAGCTTCTACTTCACTGTTATAAGTTTAAGGTCATTTCTCCTATTTAGGCTATGTCATGTGTCCTCCTGATAATAGGCTTAGACAAAACTTTTAGACAGCTTCACAGCGGAGCTAAGATTGATCCTGTCCTAGCAAAATGTATTGCACTTTTACCATAATTGGCTTACTGCTCTGACTATTTTTAATCCTTGTTTTCATTTTTAAGTAGTGATTTCATTATTTAACAATTCAGTACAGGAGGGAGTGGTTATACAGTATGTGTGATACCACATAGCATCTGTTTATATTACTAAAATAGTATTATTTAGTATGAATATCAAATACACTTCAATTTGGCAATAGTAAAGGAGCATGACATTTGTCCCTCTCTTTCCCAGTAATGGTGGTAGGACATGTGCCTGCCCGTACTAGTTAACTGTTTGCACAATACAAATTATGTTGTATCTCACTGGATTGCACCACACTGTTGCATCAGAGCAGCGCTTTTTCACATTTTATGGTTGACTCCTTGAACAGTACTTCTCATGCATTTGACCATGTATCAAGATCATGAACACTAGTATGAAAAAACATGTTGCGGTGATGCTATAATTTGTGTAACAGCTTGTTTTGAAGGACCACGTCAGATTATTTCAGGTTCCTTGGTCAAATACTGTGCTTAACTTAACTTTGGAGAAGTGCTTATGAATCAAATAAGACACTTTCAATGTGATTGCTGTAATTGAAGGCAATTATCCTCCCACTCGATCTGAATAATTCATTTACCCTGATTCCCTTAATAATTACATATCTTATAGAAAAAACCTAGACACTGGCCTTCAAACTATTTAAATGATTTAGGGTAATGGATAGAACAGAGATGGTTTAATATACTGTATAAGACAGGGCTACGGGGAGTATATAGTTTTATCGAATTATAAGTCACACTGAATTTGATATATATCGATAACAATTAGGTGACTGAAATTTTATTTTCTAAGGAAGCTATAATTGGGTAAATATGAGCGTGAAAGCATGCATATTTGGCTCCTAGACCATCTCATGGTAAGTTCAGACACAGACTGATGATGCAGTCCAACATGAAGCTTGGAGAGTATAGCCACACAGATGACCTGCCCTATCTGAAAGACCTGGATTTAGCAGAATGAGTTATGGCTGTGTCTCGCTTTTCTTTTCTTTTCTTTTCTTTTCTTTTTTTTTTTCATCTGTGAACATGAAATCAGTACTTGAGCCAGTTCTTTTCTATCATTGTTATTGATGAACCTGCCTAGAATAGCATAATCCAAAGATTTTGAGTGTTGACTACAAAAAGCCCTAAAGCCCCAGTGGCTTAGAGTACCAGTATGTCCCATGGCAATTCATGACTAGTTCATTTATATAGCAGCATTTTCATTCCTCTATATTACAGTATAGGAGTGAGATCTGCCTGCATCTCCAATGTACAGAAGTCATTTTCAAGCAATATTGCTTTGAGTCCGATGACAGCCTACTTCCTATTCAGTACAAAAGGCATTATGTGGATTATGGGTATTCTGTAACCTGCATTGCAGTGCATTGTGGCATTTCATGAATCCACTACATACTCCACTATGATTTCTGGCATAGCAACAAGATGACAAAACTCCCCAAATAGTACACTACACAGTAAATAAGGTGTACTATTGAGCATACTGCTACAGAATGAATCTCAAGTGAAAACTCAGTCCTATATATGTGTAAAAATATATTAGTCTAAGATCGGGGTGCCATTTATGCCTTGCTGCTATTACATTAACAAACGTGAATGTAGAGGTAAGATAGGCTTTTGCACAATTTTGAAGTATTTGCTATACGTCAATGCTTGAAAAACAACCTCAGATACCTAAACTTAACCCTGTTACACATTTGAGAGCAAAATGTTTCAGAGACAGTAATATAGAGCAATATAGAGGTTTAATCCAATCCAAATTGTTGAATTATTCAACATATGACTTAAATGATCAGCAAAATCCCTGATTCCTTTCAAGGTTTCTTCCTCATGTTGTCTCTGGGAGTCTTCAGAAAACAGAACCTAGAATGAATTGTCTAAATGTACAAGAATATTGGTCGATCATATATGTAGAGCTGTTGAAATGAGTTAATTAACGTTTTGGCATCATCTAGTGACGCCCATTACTGTATTACAGTTACAGTGGGATTTCATTCAACCATCTAGGGTCGATGACACGGCGTTTTTGTGCACGTGTGAAACCAACACATGAACCCAGACCCCACACATGCCACAGAAAAGCGGTTTTGGCACGCGCTCTCTTTGCGCTGTGAAGTGTGCGCTCTTTGAAATTCGCCAGCTCGTTACACGCGGCGTGATTGGCTACCGAGTGCGCGCGCTCTACGCTCACTTCACTGTAAGCACTGTATCCTATTGCTATAATCCAAACGACATTCTTCCTGAATGGGAAGTAGTTGTGGATAGTAAAGGGGCGTTCGCCAGTGTGACATGTATTTTTCCAGCAGTTTCGCCTTGAGGAGAAGTGACGCGCCGGGTTATTGCCGCCGCGCGCTCTCTCGTGCGCTCTGGTGAGCTTTCTGGATTTGAGCCGTTGACCGCCTTTCACTCGCCGCTGCCACAAAGTTAAGCGCGCCGGACTGCTGACCAGAAAGAACGAAAAACAAAATGCGTCTGTTTGTTGTTTACCTGTTGTCCACTTTTGTGGTCGGGTGTAAAACGTCGCCGTCTCGGAGCGTTTTTACTAATCACTGGGCTGTGCGAGTCAGAGGAGGATCAGACGAGGCTGACAAACTTGCTTCGAAATATGGCTTTACAAATTTGGGTCAGGTAAGATTTTATTAAACAGTACTTTCAGTCCCATTTTTCTTTTACAGAAAGAAAACAAAACCGTAAAGAACACTTTTCTTTATCATTACTATGCGCTTCTAAAACGCTATTTCCTGTTACATCAACGCTCTCTACAGCAACTCTGCTGTAATGCTCCATCTGAGACTCAATCCCTAATGTCTGCACGTGGACAACCTTTAGAAAACTGTATTAAAGTACCTTCACGGGTCCAGAAACCTCTCACTGGGGTTGTACATTATGTCCTAGTGTATATAATGTGTACCTAATTAGATGGGTTGTGGTGACACACACAGGGATCTGTGAAGCATAACAAAGAGACTGTGATCTATTGTACAGTGGTGGAAATTACAGCCCAACGTGATCAAAGTTATATATTTATTATTGAGCTTTGCACTCAATACAGTAAATAAATATTTCTATTTACATTGACTTATTTGGCAGAAACTTTTTTAAGACACCGGTGCTGAGCCGAATATTAGAGGTCTTGCTAAAGGACTTCACCATGGCGGTGCTTGGGATCTGAACTCGCAGCCTTCTGATCTGTAGCTCAAAGCCTAAAGCACTGAGCCCCCACTCCTGACAACTAATGTGCACAAATTCAACCAAAATTAACTTCAAATGAACTCGTACTTAAGCAGCGCATTTCAGTTTTTTACTAAACCAAAGTTGTTAGTGCATAAATTCGCATCAAGGATGCTTTGTGTTCACCTAAAATAATGGGCGCAAAACTAATACACTCATTTTCAGTAATTAAAATGCTTGTCCTTCATATGCCTAGGTATGTCACTATGTGTTGCTTTTTCTAGATATTTTTTTTATTAGAAATAGATTCTGCATTGCACAGCATTTTACAGCACAATATTGGGAAATAATAAAACAATAGTTTCTTGTAAATGTACAGCATTCATTTTGACAGTGAAGTGAATGGGGTTCATCCAAGCCTCAATAAATCTACAACAAAATCAATCAGCCTATATGTCAACTTCAGCCTAATATATAAATTCTCCAATTTGTGGTTGCAACCCTACATGGGTTTTCTTGAGATGGTGGGTAATTTTATCAGCTGGTATTTATAGTGTGATTCTATGCATAGAAGCAGTTAAATAATAATTAAATCCTGTCGGCTTATTATTATTAAAATTCCATTTGCCTTCATTCAATTTGGAGCAGCTCTTAAACTCATTTTACACCTGGCTGCAGATGTGCTGTGTCCATCATGCTGCCATGTTAATCAAATTGGCCTTTACACTGATCACCTAAGCACACAATGTGGCTATTTAAAATATAAGCGGAATAAGCATATTTTTTGGAACTGCAATTTCTAGCTAAATAGAATGGCCCTTTTTTTTTAGCGTGACATGGGGTCACTAGTTATAAAAGGGTGAGAATCCCTGGCCTAATGTATTCAGTGAAAAGTGCGGGTATTAAAAATATCGAGCATAATTGTTGAATAGTTGAATAGGTCTATGGTCTTGAAAAAATCTGTACTTAGGAGTTCTGTGGAAGTTGAAAAGGTCTGTGAAAAGTTTGTGTACCCCTATTTAGTGGACACAGAAGATAGACTACTAGCCCCAGTTTTTGCTGACAGTGTATCTGGCCATAAAACGACAGAACTAACAGCCTATGTAGAGAACAATATAAACAATAAGGACAATAATTTCTAAGAAGTTAAAGATTTCCTCTTTCCTATACCCTTTAAAAAAAGGCCATACAGCACACTTGTAACTCACACAGTAACTCAGCTTGTGGCTTTTAATAGGGTGGCATGATGGCGTCGTAGGTAGCGCTGCTGCCTCATAGCTCCAGGGTACCCATTTCAATCTTCAGCTATTGTCTACGTGTTGTCCCCGGGTCCTGGGTTTCCTCCAGGATCTCTGGATTTCTTTCTCTCTCCCAAAAACATGCTGTGAGTATAGGTGTGAAATATGGTTTGCATGGTGCCCTGTGCTAGTCTCATGCCCTAACCAGGGAATATTTTCACCTCACTCTCAGTGTATTTTTTTCACAATAATTAGGCAAAACATACATAAAAGGAAAACATACAAAAAATACCCCCCCCCAAAACAAGATGCACCTATCCTTATTCATGCAAACTATTCATTTATTCAGCTTACACACATGTAATTCAGTTGGTCCTAGTAGGAAATGTATGAAGATACAACACTGGCAAATGGAAGGTTTAGAGTTTCTTACGAGTTTAAGCTTTAAAAAAAGCAATTAACACCATTTCGATGATCATGCAGCTGGTTGTGGAAATCATTGCTGCTTTGCTTAAATCTCTGACCAGTGTGTGGCCTGTTCCTGAGTCCTAGCCCAGATTTCCAAAGTTGTGATTTTGAAATTCCGTATTTTTGTGATGGACAGCTTTGGTATAACACAGTGTGCAGGAAAGAATATCTGTCTGCCAGTATGTTTGTCTTCTTTGTAGGAGGCATGGCAAGATGTCTAGACATGTGTGGTCTTCTGTGAAATGTGCTTTTTACATTCACAGTCAAATTCATATGCATTTTAACCATGATTCTTCATGCTAAGCTTTACGGATGTGTAGTCTAAATGATGAGACATTTAAGATGGCTTGAGCTCTAGTCGCACTTGGAAGGTGTTTGATGGTGTGATTAACAACCACAGCATTCTGTTATAGCTTCACAGGTTGTGTGTTTTGCTAATCGTTGCTTATTGCATGTAGAGCTCCACAAACTAGAATGAGTATGAGGTGAACATCATGCTGATGACTAGCCAGCAAAGTCAGAAAGAAAGTCAGCAAAAGAGAAAATATGATCTCAGTCTGCACACACTGATGGAAAGGCGCTTTGCCAGATGCACATGTGCACACATTCCTGCCTACACTTTTAGCCATTTTGTCTGGAGTGCATTATTTAACATCACAAGCTTGAAGATGGAGGCGAACGTGTTTCTTTTTTTTTTTTTTACCAGATACACTATATTACTTGAGCTAACTAATACCAGAATGTCAGCCTAAGATGTTATTGAGTGCATTAAACTATAAGATAAAGCTCATACTTTGCTGGACTTCACACCACCCACTGATTGCCATATGCTCACTTATATATTTTTTCTATTACTGTACTTTTAGAAAGGCATCTTGAGATTTCTCTTTATTTTGATTTTATGAGTAATTATATTCGCATCTTTTTTGTCAGTTGCAAACTTCCTTTAGCTCACTGTTACTTTTTTGATTACTTTTGATTGCTTTCATGTTTGTGTACCTGCTTGTTTATTGCTCTCAGATTGGCGGTCTGGAGGACCACTACCATTTCCACCACAGTCACGTGGTGCGCAGATCTACCTTTACCACCAAGGGCTCACACAGTTTCATTCACATGGACCCCAAGGTGAGTCATCTCTTCCCCAGATCGCATGCACACTCTCATCTTTCTCTTTGCACCACTTTACTTAATCTGCACCTATAAATGCAGCTCTAGGCTCATTAAAATGACAGGGCGATGGGCATCCACTTATCCATAGCTTTATTTGACAGTGCAGCCAGGCATTCAGTGTTAAGCTGTTTCCCAGGGGCCAGAAGTTGCCCCTCTCCTGCCAAGATTATCTCCTCTTGACAGCCAGGCTCCCAGGAGCAATAAAACTTGAGGTGCTGCTCAGTTGGTGAGCAGCTTTGCACAACCTCTCTGATCATATCATGCTCCATAGCTTGGAGTGGTGTGGCAAATACTCAATAATCCATTTAAACGATGTCAAGTTTCAGGCTAGAGGCTTGGGCTGCTTCATTGCTGGACGAAGCCATTAAGTGGTGTAACCACACTAAATGTCCATGACTACATCCTGGTGTTGTTGCCAGTGGTTTTATCTGACACAGCTGGGATGTCAGGATATAGCACCTGAATATAAATAGAGTTGGTACCTGTTCTGTGAGTCTGCACCTACCTGGTCTCTTAAATTCTGCAGCTTTATGACGGAGGCAGTAACCAGGTTAGTAGTCCTTATTATTTATTAATTGAGTAGGTTAAAAAAATAGCACTTCTTGAAAACAGCCAGCAGTATGCTTGTTTTCTCAAGGTAATTTCATTTGATTAACGAATTCAAGTAGATTCATTATTGAGATGGATTTTGGCCATGCCTGAGTGACTTTCCTAATTATTGTAATCATTAGTATTGAGCTATTATTTACGGCACTGATTTCACCTTAATTGAATGTGGTCAAGTGAATTTAACTAATGGTGTATAATGCTGTGCATTTAACTACATGGATGTAGGTGTGTTGCTTTACTCTGTATGTTCTTAGTGTTTATTTGAAATAGCTTGATGATCTAGTTACCTGACTCTGTTAGATGGCTTACCTTTAAAAAATAAAAGAGTTTTCTATACAAGGGTCCAATGTTGACAACAGAAACTACGTTCCACTGTAACGTTTTGACATTAACAAATATTTTACATTAGCAGATTGTCTATTGTCAATAACATCTAATACAGAGATTAAATGTATATGGATAGAATGAATACAAACTTGACCCTATCAAGGAAGCAGCATCTGATTTCTTTTGAGCACGCTGACTGTGCTTTGCTGATAATGTCGATACAATGTGCTTGACTGGGGGATTTCGATCTTGGCTCAGAAATGAATCTGGCCCAAGCTCATAAGTCTGACCAGCTAGTTGGTCATTAACACTCTGTACTGAGGATTTCTAACAAGCACAGCACAACAGTGCAAAAATCCCAGAAAGCAGTAAGAGTTACGAATGAATGAGCTAGAAGGGTCTTTCTGGTGTAAATGATCTCCAAAAGTTTCATCTGGAAATCTTGTTTCTTCCAGCTCGCATGCACCTATAATAGGATCAAAGCAAGCTTTGATAGTCACACCAAAGATGGCTGTGGATGTGTAGGACTCCAGCATGCAACTCAGCACACAACACTGAATGCCACTGACATTTTTTCCTCACAGCACCTGTGATGGCTTGTTTTTGCAAGGACTTCATTGACATTTATTTCTGGTATGCAACTGAGTGAATCTCAACTACCCTGTGGGAAGGGGCCAAGACAGGGCCCAAGACAGTATAAAGAATCTTGCAGAACACACACCTGGAGGACAGCAGCTGGCAAGGAGCAATACTCAGCCAGTCCAACTTTGCTCATTGAAAGAAGGCAACACTCAGTTAAGTGTCCATCATGCTGCCATGTTCATCAAATTGGCCTTTACACTGGACACCTACACCACACAATCTAAAATATAAGCACAAGGCATTTTTTTTTGCATTGTATGTCAAGGTTTCTGGCTAGACAGAATGGTGAGCCCATAAAATTGGATCACTAATTAAAAACAGTTGAGAACTCCTGGCCAATTTCACAGAGATAAATACAAAATAGTACCACTGGCAAACACCTGTGTTTTCACGGTCAAAGACCTT
Organism: Hemibagrus wyckioides; assembly: GCF_019097595.1. Lineage (NCBI taxonomy): Eukaryota > Metazoa > Chordata > Actinopteri > Siluriformes > Bagridae > Hemibagrus > Hemibagrus wyckioides. The sequence goes on from NC_080719.1 coordinate 9,090,606, forward strand.
GTCAAATCTTAAACAGCTCAATTTAGCAGTGGCAGTTTTTAACTGAGAAGGTTTACCCAATTACTGTTTCATGCTATGGATGGCAGATGTATATTAAACCTGTGAATTCACAGAAGAGCGACTTCATAACACCAACGCAGGTCACATAACTCAATGGCATGAGGCTGGATTCACTGAGAATGCTAACTATCCCATCTCCCTGGCATGTAGTGGATATAATTTGTTTGCCCAGAAGGTTCAGCCAGGGTGCCACATATATTATTGGTGTTGGTTGCTGAGATTGATCCATACAAGTCTTTTCTGTGTCTCTGAAAATAATTGTGTGAGTTGTGTGCTCTGGCAAGAAACTTGCCTTTTATGTGTTGGTCGCCAGATGACTCCATGTTGTGCCTGGTATGAGCCTTGTGGTCTTATTTGTACCAGACCACAGCCATTCAATCCTTAGACCAGATTTTTATTTGCTGTGCGGTAAGACACAGTGTTGCTCCCTTGTCTAAGCAAAGGTGAACCCACTAAGTGGTGGTTGTCATCACCCTAGCTTGTAGAAGAGCTGCCTAGCTCCTAATCTTACTTATTTGAAAAGTTTACAAGTCCAGCAAGTCTGTGCTGCCGCAACATGAGCGTCATGCACCTGCTCCAATTTTCTTAAAGTTAACATTGCCCCTCCCAGGGGTGTTAGTCATCTCTGAGCACCTAAGGTGAGCACTGTTCCACATGACGTTGGCAGATGTTACCTAATACCTGTGCTGGTTAGGAGGAGTGAAGTAGAATAATAGTTTTTCCCTGGTATTGGTTTGAAGTTTCTAGGGAATGATCTTGGATGATGGTGGTTTTTGTTGCAAACACTGTGTCATACATCAGTATGTGACTTTGTTCTAATATCTCTGAATGCATGCACACATATACACTGAATCATTCAGGTGTTGTACACTATCCCTATTATGCAGGGTTTCAGACATTTCTGGAGGTTTTATTTATGAAATTTGGGCTTGCTTTCTCAGGTGGACTGGATCCAGCAGCAGATAGTAAAGTCTCGAGTGAAACGTTTTGCCTGGAGTGACCCCAACTTCATCCATTTCAATGACCCCAAGTGGTCAAACATGTGGTACATTGTAAGTATTTTATTCATAACAAATAAGGCCCAGACCATATACAATGCAGAGTTGTGTGTTGTTTTTTTCTTCTTTTAATAAAACCTGCTTTGAGTCAATAGCCGATTATGTGGTCCCCAGGATGTTGATTTATATGCTTCTTTTTTTAAATATTAAATAGTTTATGAATTTTTCTTCTACCTGAAAAAAAAAACAATTAAAATATTAAGAAGCCTTCTCTCTCTCTTTTAGACTCTTTCAACAGCACTATGTTCAACATGAGCTAATGTTTAAACCCTTAACTTTCAGTAGGTGTAGGAGTGCTCATTTTTGCTTCCGTCGGCATCTATTTTCTGCCTAACATATTTTTAAACAGATGCTAACTTGCCTAACTTACTTAACTTAAGAGTATAGTGTTTGCTAAACTCATATTTTAATTGAATGTATGAAAAGTGAGGCAAATAGTAGAATATTAAATAGAAACAGTAACTGGACTCAATATTTAAAGGTATGTTTGGCATACATGATTTTCCAGAGTGTAACAGGGCTGTTAGAGAAACAAGCCGGCATATTATATTTTATGCAAAGGATATGATATCAGAATCACAATGTACTACTATAACTTCATCAGATGTGCGTGATTTTATAGGTCCATTGTTATTTAATGGCTCCACTGTTGTTGTTTTGTTTTTGTTTTTTTTGTTTTTTTACATTTAGTTAATCATAAGAACAGTGTGACAGAAAATGTGAGACAAACATACAAACATTTTTAGTAGCAAAGAGCCTATGGTTGTTCTGCTAATTTTTTATGTTTCTGCCTAAATGTAAATCTCTGGTTTGCCCCATTATTTCTGCTACACTCTTAGTATCAGAGCTGAACACTGCAACCCTAAATAAGATTGCTATACAGAGCTCAGCAGCCATGATCTGTTTAGAATAGCTAAATAGTCAATAGCCGGACAGCACAAATCAATTTTAAATAGGTTAGCCTTCTACCTTTTGGATCTCTAAATTCCTGTATGCTTTTGTGTTCATTTGTAAAGCTCAGCTAAAATGTCCCGCTATTAGTACGATAAAAAATCATGACAATAAGTAATACTGTCTTCCAACAACCTTCACAGTGTCCAACAGAAAATGATAAGAGAGAGATCCTTCTTCACAAATATATTTCTTCCTTGTTTCTGGAAGCATACGCCTAACAGTGCAAGCTTATCTCAAGCCAAGGCAGGCCAGTGACATGTATTCTTAGCACAAAATGATTAAAGACTTATATACAAATAGATATTACCGATACATTTAGAACATCGGGTCAGAAATCAAGTGTAATGGTTCAATATTAGAATGTATATCCACTGTTTTAGAAGACACAAGTGAAGACTGATGAATGTAGATGTTTACCGAGATTTGATTTAGTATTATGGTTAATGTGTTTCTTTCAAGTGTTATTACTGTGGTGTGTTCCATTGTTTCTTTACACCTAGTCATTTCATGCAAGTCATTTGCTAAAGCAATTAGCATATTTTAAATAAATGTAAGCGCACTGTACTTTTAATCATGGGGTTGTTCTCATTTACATGCGCGTGTTCTGAGACTTATACAGACAAAGGTAATTCTCAGAATATTATGCTCCATTCAGTTTTTACGATGGCTGTTAAATGTCAAAGGCAAACGCTGGAGCAAGGCTAACTTCAGAGTTGCCCTCTTCAAATTTCTTAATTCCTTATCATTTCAGTATGAATTAAACACATGGTCAGCTTTCACAAATGGTCCTTGACTATTCAATGTGCTGTTGAGATTTCTGGATACAAGATTTTCTAAGCTCTGGATATATATAAATCTACTAGTGTATATGTACAAATTAATTCAGACATTCAAAATGAACTCATGTCACTGTTTCCATAACTCCCGTAATCATCATACCATGACCTTATCACACGAGAGGCCTTCCCCTCTCGTTATCATCTGATTATTAATGACTCTTGCTTGTTTGCAATTGAACTACTCCCATTACATAACCAGGATCCTTGTTGTTACTTTGCAATTTTTGTCTATTGCGAGTTCAAGCCTTTTTTGAATGGTGTTTGTACCATTGTCTACTTTGTATGTAACAGATTTTATTTCTGCAGCTGTACCTGTTTACTAATGGCCTGCTGATTTCTGAGTATTACCTCGCCTGGTTTATTTTTTGCAACATATTTTTAATAAAAATGACACATGCACTTGTGTTTTTCTGCAGGCTTTATGACATTGAATTGAATCTACATGCACATATTGGAGAACATCTGCTATTTTTTTTTCAGCACTGCAGTGATAAAAACAGTCGGTGTCGCTCCGAAATGAACATCCTGGCAGCCTGGCAGCGTGGCTACACAGGCCGAAATGTTGTCATCACCATCCTAGATGATGGGATAGAGAGGAACCATCCTGATCTGGCCCAAAACTATGTGAGCAGCTTCCTGCTACGTTTGTACAGCACTTTGTAGGACATAAGATTTCAGAAGTTTCACACCATGGAGTGTGGCTAATAGGGAGGCATTCTGCTGGATTTTCTCTTGTTTCCATTTAAACACCTTGAAATAAAATGATTGCGTTGCATTTAAGCAATAGCACAGGAACAAGAGTGTTGTTGTACTAAATATATCAACACAGCTGTGCATATATGGAATACAACAGCAATTTCAAGCGTGTTATTACTTTTATGCAACAGCCCTAGAAACAGGAAAATTAATAGTCACTGATATTTCCCACACAATATTGCCGATTATTTTGTTTGTTGTTGCCCCATCATTGAAAATACTTCCCAAAGAAGCTACAACTATTTTGCCAAACCAATGCTCAGACTGCACTGGCAGCCCATAGTAAGTGTAGTAACGTTTTCAGTGTAACAAACTATTGCTAGAATTGCAATTTTATGAGTTGAGTAGAGTGATACATCAGTGAAACACACCACTTCTGTGATACTACATATAAGCACTCTTGGAATGCCACTTGAACCATCAAATTAATGAACCTGAGCAGACAGAAAATAGTTATCATTTGTGTTACTGTACGCTAACAAAAAACAAAGTGGCGAATATATTTTTAACCATATATACATATATCTTTCTTTGTGAAGGGCAAACAGTGCTATACACACCTTAAAGCTGATTTGGGAAAAAACAATCAGCACGAGCAGGTTCAGTCCTGTGCTTCTTTCTGGCATCACGGGATGTAACCTTGCCATAAATACATTTCATTTCTTAACTTGACACTTTGGATTACTACACTAAGTTATGGTGTGTGAAGGACCCAATTTATTACCTTCTCTGTAATAGTGCGAAAAATGAGAGATGACCCAAATGGGAAGAAAGCCTGGGCAATATAATATGATATATATTTATTTATTTCACTGTTTATGGCTGTTGCTGGACGTTATTTTTTTTGGTTCCTTTTCCTTGTTGCTTGCACCTAGGACCAGCTGGCCAGCTACGATGTCAATGGCAACGACCATGACCCGATGCCGCGTTATGACTCCAGCAATGAAAACAAGTGAGTGGCATGCTATGCCATATTCCATGGAATTTTTTTGTGCATTTCCAAGGCTGGAAAGGAATTTGGTTCTAAATTTTAATCTGTTTTTATACTCTTTAGACACTGATTTATTGTCTGATGTTGATTTTCTGTTCTTAACAGTTGATGGAGGTTCTTCTCCACAAATACCTACTATTTAAACTATATAAAAAAGAAGATACAGTCCTCATGGGGGCTGGTGTGGGTACCATTGTGTTATGCGCTGTGTAGTGCACACAAAGCATGAACTTGGGTCTGATCACTAGGACAATAGAAACAGCTTTCTGTTGTGGTGAATCCTGCATGTGTAGTAGACACAGCCACCTAAACAAATGTATTTCTATGACGTTTTAACGATTTTTTGACGATTTAAAATCTGTGTATCTGGGATTAAAAATATCCGACAGCGATCTGTCTTATAATTCATGTTTTCTCTTTGTTTAGATTTATTTTTTTTTACTGAAGTACATAGGCTGATCTCGAGTGACTGTAAATTACCGCCTGGACGTCTTGTTAAAATTTCAGTTAAGTTGACTGATTTTATAAAATATTTGGGTTAGTTTGTTTGTCCGTATGTAATCTACTGAAGTGGTTCAGGTCTGGTTCGGGTGCTTTTCAAACGTTGGGGCCATTTTACTAATGTAAACAGGACCACAGCGCAGTGTTAGGACAGATTTGTGTGCCATGTTGCGTGAAAGGAAAGTTAACTCAACTGAGTAAAAACATTACTCTTGTTTTCAAAGCCACAATGTGTCCTCAACAACATCTGTCTATGAGTCACCCCTTTTAAACTCGATATTCTTATGTAAATCAAAGTACTTTTAAGGAAACAAATCTGAAAGAAAAGAGACAAACAACTGTGTAGCCATTTTAACTCTAATTCTAACTGTGTAGAATTTTTGTTTCATACAAAACGCCGCATACATATCTACTATTTGATAGACACAGTACGTTAGCCTAATAACTTTAGTGCAAAAGTAAAGAAGCTATCAACAGACACCAAACAGGTCCTGCAAGTAGGCAGGAGTTACATCTAGATCTGAAGTAATATTTGGAGGGGATCGGATATCTGGACATATGTTCGCAAAATATTTATTTATTATATTTTATTTGTTCAGGATAAGCAATGTCTGTATAAATCACATAGATGGAAATGTCTCAATGATGTATACATAATCTTAACAAGTGATATATTTCCTATATGCACCTTGTGTTCATACAGACTGTTTTACCTATGTTATAAGCACATGTTGTGGGGCTTGTGTTCATGCAAGTACTTACTATTAATTGGTTACATATACATAATGTATATATTGGCTGTGTGTATGCTAGAAACTTATCTAAAACCCCTGGAAGCACTGATTCTCCCACCAGTGCTTTTCACCATTGTCTATATTCTGCATTTTAAACCCAGCTAATACTTGTTTCAGTGAGGTTTAGGTGGAAGGTTTTGAAATCGTATCCTGTCTTCTGTCTTCCTGAAACTTCTTTTCATTTCGATTCAGTTTTATCTGTATCTGTGCACTTTCAACAATTAGCTAAAAAATTCTTATTAAAATAAAGTAATATTTGCATTACCCCACCCACAATGTAAAACTAATTCAGTCCGAATAGGTTTCAAATCACAGGGCTTTAAAGTAATATTTTCTGCCAATCTATATCTTTGCAGAATTAGATGTATTTGATGAAAGTCTTATTTTACTTCACTTCCTGTAGATGCTTGTTTTTTTCAGCAGCACTGCAGTATGTGTGAGGTTGTCATATTCATTTAGGTTGGCAGATCTGTTAACAAGCTCTGTGGCCTCTACGACGACTCTCTAATCTGTGTGTGTGAAGAGGCATCAAATCCCAAATGTCTCAAGTCAAAACTATGCCACTTTCATAGTATAGTTTCCCAACTTTTTTTCACATGTACTGTAACTAGCGAGGCATGTTTTGCTGTCAAGGCACGGCAAGGAAGTCATCCAAATCATGCGGGATTGAGAAAGGCTTGGGTTTTAATTGAAAAGGGGTTTGCTCGTCAATAAACACCTGAATTAACGTCTGTTCTTGTTTCTCCCGCCTCATGTTTACAAATTGTCTCTGCGCTACACCTGCCAGGAGCTGGGGTGAAACTTCAATTGAAACTTCTTCCTTATCTTGATTTTTGAATACATGCAACAGTTTGAGATTCTCAATTAATTTTCCTGTTCACGCTTAGAGCTCTAATCTGTGCAGAATGGAATGAGCCTGTTGAAGCAGAAAAAGTAAGGGGAAATTCAATTAAAAGAGTGCTTAAGTGTGCAAGTTTAGGTGGTGCAGAGACTGAGAGTGCAAACACTAGCAGGAGAGAGAATGATAATAAGAGAGATGAAGAGAATGATAAAGGTAGATAGAGGTAGAAGTATTAGCACCTTTATTATTTACTTCGAATCTGCATGCATTCAAGCTATGGAGGCAGAAAAACATGGATGCCTCAATGTTCCTCTTTTGTTAGCAGCAATCTAGCCAGCTTACTGTGAGGACAAGTTAATATATCTGTACGCTGACTGAGCTAAAGCATATACTTTTACATACAGCACAATTCATTTAACATTCATTTGACTTTGCTTAATATTATGACTAGGACATTTGAGCATGTTCAATGGTTTTCCTTGCTTGAAATTCTGCGTTCCAAGATTTATTTATACACAGTAGTGATCCAGGACACAAACTCCACAGGGAACTGCTCCTCTGGAGCTTGCTCTGAGCTTCACACTTTGTAGTCTCGCCCTCCCCTGTCCACTTTAATCCCAACTTTCACACTCTATTATGCCCAGCTAGGCTCCACTTCCAGCTGTGATGCGCCTGCTCCCCTGTGTGATTCTGTATTGGATCAGTCTTCTTCTGTCTGCAAGTAGCTGTCGTGTTTGGTAGAAGTTGTTTCTCAAAAAAACTGACAGCACTAAAATCTATGAGTTCCACCAGTAATAATTGTATGGCACCACTTCCCCATATTAAAGACATCCAGTCTGAATAGAGCTTAAATCTGATTTATTTTGCCAAACATCTCCTTTAAAGGATTACTAAATATGCTTGGTAGAAGTCCCAGGTCATTTTGATTTAAATGCTATTTTTTTATCAGCAGAACTGCAATATGTGCAAGGCTGTCATATTCACTTAAGTTAGTTTCTCAAAACTCTACGCCTTTTTTTCAGCATTCTGCTGCTGTGCTTCGTAATGAGACTGCGTACAGGCCAATCAGGTGCTTTCGCATGCCGTGATAAACTCATCAGGGAAGGAGTATCAGGGGATGCATACTTATTAGTACTGACTTCTGTATGAATCTCTCTGTCTGAATCACAGGCATGGAACCCGATGTGCTGGGGAGGTGGCTGCTGTGGCTAACAACTCACACTGCATTGTGGGAATTGCCTACAATGCCCGAATTGGAGGTATGTTAACTTATAGAAAAAAATCCATTGAATTGCGGCACACATCTGAGCTAATTCTGGATTGGTTTTTACTCGGAGATTACTTATATATGTGTGCAGGCTATTGTCTTTAGGCAACTTATTTCAGCACTCTGCCTTTCGTTTGACTGCCCTGAACAAGCCACAAGACATATAGTCATAATTTTTATCGAGTGAATATACATTTCTGTTAATAAAGTAAACAAGAAATATAATGTCTTTCAAAAAAAAAAGCATCTGTAGGGTGTTTAGACTTTAGACTCTAGTGTGTGTATGTTTGCTTGATTCATCTACGATTCATGGCTATATCTGTAGACATTCAACAAATTATCAACTGATTAGCAAGTCAGATAGGAATAGTGTCATTAAAAACTACTGGATAGTCATGTGATTATTAAGAATGAAAAGAATGAACCATTCAAAGTGTTATAAAAGCATTCTCTCTACAAAAATTAAAGAGGCATGATACAGGGTTTTGAGTTGGTTCCATTTCAGAAAAATCTGAAATTTCCCTGGACACACTAACAGAATTTACTATGAAGCTTTGACACAGTGCTGCTTCAAGTCAAAATTACGTCCTTTAAGATTTCATTCAAAACGCCTTATGATTTTCTGTAAAGATTTCCTTTTAATAATGATAAAGAGAGCTCATTTAAGAAAATATGCTGTTTTGTCTATAGTATATCTACATGAATTTGCCAAAATAATGGAAAATCAAGACATGTGTTGTATATTATTGCCAGCTTTTCCTTCTATAATCAGGAACCGTCTTTGATATCACCTTTTCCTTGTTTGCTGAAAGCTTTCACACTGCAGATGGTGGCGTTTTCTTACCTGCTCAGTTGCTATAAGCACCTTAAGTGTGTGCTTTGGGTTTCTTGTGCAATTGCAAAGAGGAAAAAAAGAGGTTTAAATTAATATTATATCTTTACACCTTCAATGAACTCTTACCCAGTCTGCCATGTACTCACTTTTCTCATGGTACGTCTTGAGAAATGATGATATTTCCTTCAAAGACACGTCAGTGCTCATGTATTGACCTATCTTGTATATCTCTCAGGTGTCACTAGATCTGCGATATAGTTTTAAAAATAGTGACTTTCTTATCTTCTTGGTCTTTTGTCCATGTGTGTCTACTTCTGTGTAGTTGAAGTAGTTTGCACCATCTGAACTAGAGATGACTGTTATAAAAAAGGTCAAAATTTGTCCTCAGGTGTAAACATTGTGTAACGTGTTTACACTGGTTTAACAAAGGAAATGAAAATGAATGTATTTTTTCTGGCTGCTTTAAAGCTGGCTTGCTTTTCACATTAAGGACAAGATGTACTAAGCCTTTTTTCTGCCTGGTTTCAGATGCAATTAGGTCTCATTCTGCCCAAAAACCCTTGTTAGATTTACTGAGTTTTGGCCAATTAGAGACAACCAGACTTTTTACCAGGTGTAAATTAGTATCACGTGTATTGCTATAGCTGATAGCACTATAGCTGAAGTTGTCAGGTACGTGAATTTCCCTCAGAATGAGACTCTCATCGTTATATAAACCTTAAAGATGGATGGTGGATGTTGGATGATATGGGAGTGCTGGCTGGTGGGTAGAAATTAACGGTTAAATGGAGAAAGAATCTGCTTAACCATGAAAAACACTGTTATTTCTTGGTCTTAACTGTCACTAAGACAGAAGCCACAGTTTAGTAACTGCAACTTTGTGAAGTTGGAGCTCTGAAGAAACCGACTGAGGTGATATTACAAGGTGGAGCTCATTCAGATGAATCTTTCCTACTCAAAAGTCAGTAGATTCCCAGTTCTGAATTAGTCATTAATGTTTCATTAGTGTCATAAATGTGTAATGAGGCTTACATTCTCAAATCTCTGGTTACTGATGTCAAAATACTGTATAAAACAGCACATTCTATAGTATCTGGTTTTTCTATGAGAAATTCCTCATCCATACTGCATCCTACAAACGGGTTCATTTTTAAAAAGGATAATACAACAGCATCCTATTCCATCATTACTGTTATACATCTACAGTATATAAAGAAATTTCATACACAGTTTTCACCATAAATATACGGCACAAATGCAGATATTTGCAAAAGTCTCCATACATAGGGAAATTAACACATTTTTTTGGCGAAATGCCTTAACGTATTGAAATCATTCTCCTGGCTGGAAGCTGTTGCAAAGTTAGGTTGGAAATACAATGACATGCATGAATCCAGATGTGTTTGATGAGTCACATTTTGCTAAAAAAGTGTTAATTTCCCTTATGTATGGAGACCTTTAGGACACCCTGTACAGATTATGAATGATTACTAAAGCTAGTGACGCTCCCCAGGCCTTGTGGTTAATAAAGACATGGCAGTGAAATGGCAGCTGGTTTTCCTTTAGCCATAATAAATATTTTTGATACTTGATTCCTGTGCAGATGCCAATCTAACTAAAAACTAAAAGTGCCTGTTTACAGGAGACTATCTGCCATAATTAGCGGCTTACAAATGAATCAGTCTTTCCCTTGAGGCAAAGAAGTGTTGAGATCCTGTTTACTCAGTTCTATTTCGGTAACAGCAAATCAGTTTGCAGTGAAACGCAGCTTGTTAAGAGCAGGGAGACATGAGAGAGACACATTGAGCCTCACTCACACTTTCACATACATGCAAAAACACACACACATACACACACACTTGCATGTCTTTGTAGGGTATTTCCTGCAGCTACCCCTACCTTCCATAACCAACTGGCTTGTTTAGCTCTTTAAATAAAAGTTACGGCCTGTGATAAAGTGATTTTCCTTCTGGGGACAAGCCAGATTTCCCCACAAGAGCAAAAATGTCACATATAACGATCATTATGGGGATCCACTGTTTCTCACTATAAATCTTTTTTTAAGTGTATAGGTCCAGAATGTTAACCTAATGATTTTTTTTTTCCAGTGTAGAGATATAGAGACATAGCTCGCATAGATTTGATTTTTTTGCTCTCTGCATACGATCCCTTATTAGTACTCTTACTTTTCCAGCGTCAAAAGATGAACTAAAACTTCTAACATCTGCTGTCGAACCCTGCAGGGGTTGGTTGGAGACACCTGCAGGGGCCGGATGAGCTCGTCTCGCACTCACATGCGCACACACTCTTACAGACGCAAGTCTTTAATTAAGTCAAAAGCATTTTCCAGAAACACTACTGTATCATACAACAGATTAGTGAGCTGATAATTGCGTCTAACAAGGCTGTGCAACTTTCTCAGATGAGCCATTTCCGAACATACACTGGAGGTTAATCATCAAAAAGCACAGATTTCAGGGTACTGAAGGATGTACATTGCACCACATAAGTGTGTCTGGTTTATAAAACAGTCCCACATCTAAACAAACAGTGAATTAAGTGCAGTTGATAAATCAGCCTCAGTTGTGTGGATATCACCTTCCACCTATTAGTCACTTAAACACATCCCAGTTTACCCAAATTTACACATAGGATTATGTAATACTGATTTTTCCTGCTCATGAGCTTTTAGCAATCTGTAAACTCAGCTTAATCATGAAGTCTTCAGTGATCCTGCAGTAATGTGCCGCAAATAGTAAGCAAAAAATATCAGCACATTTCCGGTATAATACTTTCACAAATTGGCTGTGGAATATCCATTTTCTCTGTTTTGCTACTGTTCAAAATGTTTCAATGAATCTGCAGTGGCCACAAAAACAGTTTCTAATTATCGTCACCACTGACATAATTTTTTTTTTTTTACTATTTTTAAGTGAAAACATTTGTCAAAAGATAAAGTTCTGTTTCTGACCATTTACAATTTTTTTTTTCTGTGGCATCTCTCATAAGTATAGATAGCTGATGTTGAGTGTACTATATAGCCAACATTTTGTGGACAGCTGAACATTACACACATATTTGGTTCTTCTGCAAACTTTTGTCACAAAGAACACAATTTCCCTTCACTGGAGTTAAGGAGCCCCAACTGTTTTAGTATGACACTGACCACTTCCAAGAAGAGTGCAGGTTAATATAACTGTAAAAGAGCACTAAATCTGGACTGAGATGTTTAAAAAAGCACACATAGGCATGATGGTTAGATGTCCAAAAACCTTTGGCCTTGTACTGTATATACTTGTTGAAAATTAGCTTGCTGAAACATATATAGAGTTCACATTAATGAATGCAAAAGAGTCTCTATTTGTTGTAGCATTCACATGTATGACATTTGACAGAAGTTTTATTTTTTGAGAGCAAGAGAGATTGGAAGAAAGGGTCAGAGCTTTCAGGCAGTGTCAGTTAATATCATATAGTTCAAAACACAAGTGCTGATTTTTGTTTCAGATGACGTTTGGCTCATTTCCCGGTTTTATTGGGGAGAAAAACACTGCTAGTAATATAATATAACCGAGTAAATGTCAGTGGATATCATGGCAGTGTAACATTGTGTAGAGATGATAAAATCACTATATTGCACAAGCCTTTGTAAATGTAATAAAAACATGGTCTAATTTATGCAGATGTTGGGATAGTGAACCGACAGAAGGAAAGCATTCTGCAGGCTATTCATCCAAGACCCAAGGAAATGAATGAATGAATTAATACATAAATAAATGGATGGATAGATGGATGGATGGATGGATGGATGGATGGATGGATAGATAGATAGATAGATAGATAGATAGATAGATAGATAGATAGATAGATAGATAGATAGATAGATAGACAGACAATATAAGTGAATTTGAATAGAGTTGGAATTAGATATTTTCAGATGATTGTTGTTGAATTTTTCCTAGATGAAGGGAATGATCTGTTTCTGAAGCATGCAGAGAATTTTCAATATCTGACAAAAGCTTTGGTTACAATTACAACAGAAAACCGAGTTTGTTATTTTCCCTGTGTGTGCCTATTTGCGAACATATGTTTGCATCTTTCTGTGTATGTATGTGTTTGCTCTCTTAGGCATACGGATGCTGGATGGGGATGTGACAGATGTGGTGGAGGCCAAGTCACTTGGGATTCGGCCTGACTACATTGACATTTACAGTGCCAGCTGGGGCCCTGATGATGATGGGAAGACCGTGGATGGTCCAGGCCCACTGGCAAAACAGGCCTTTGAAATGGGCATTAAAAAGGTCATTTATTCACATGGACACACACATGCACAACCCTGTCATTAGTTTACATGAACCAAACTCTTCTAGTTTATTTGACTAATGGTCAGGATCATAGGAAACAATAATGTAGGAAAGCGAAGAAAAAAGGAAAGTTTTAAATGAGCTTGACATTTGAGAGAGCTGCTTAGAAACATCTTTTACTTCAGTATTTTCATTATCCTTACTTTCATATTAATGCCTTCTGTTGTACCTTAAGAGAAGGTTATTAGAAGGTAGACTATTGTTAGCCCAGAACTAACATAACATTAAAAATCCCCTAGTTTGAATGATTCGTGATTAACTTATAAACCTGCTTTTAAACTGAAAGGTCAAATTTGCAAGAATAACACAAACATTGTTAGATAATAACATAACCAAAAGCCACTGTCAAAAGTGTAGACATACTGACCCTTAGAGGGGTATCTATTTTTCTCTGTATTTATTTTTATTTATACTGATGATTATAGTGAAGATTATTATTATTATTTTTAATTATTGTGACCTTAAAACTATGAAATCCCACACATGGGATTATATAGTGATCAAAATGGACTAAACATTGGCTTGATGGGGAGATTTGCACATTCTTGTAGTTACTCTTTAGGAGTGAGTCACTTGGGATAATTTTCCAGCAGTCATAAGGAAGTCCCCACATGTTGACACTTGGCTTTTTTTTCCCACATTTGAAATGAAACTTGTTATGAGCTCATTTCAAGCATAAGCCTTCGGTTCACCAACCTACACGTCTGGAGTCCAGCACAGTTTACTGCTTTCCCTGCTCTTAGTATTGGACAGGACACAAGTGCATAAACTTGTGCAGTGGGTATTTTATTGGCGGCAGTCAATTAGTCATCATCATTATAGACGAGGGAAAATAGTCACCCAACATAATCTGACTTATTCATAATCATTAATAGGAAAACATGCACAGGTCGAAACCGGGGAAATCTAATAAGGAATGCAAAAACAAGAAACAAAGAAACGCGTGTGAAACAGCTCAAGAACACACAGTAAAATTGAGTTTGCAGTGAAACAAAGACACAGGAGAGCACAAATTATTCATAGCATGAACTTAGAAATCTGGGCGCACTCGGGAAATCACCAGTAGGGTGGAGATAAGACTCAAATCAAAGATGGAAGGCATATGAAAATGTAAACAAAGAAGCAAAAGGAAGGAAATTTAGAACAAAACTCATTCATGACAGTTGAACACTGCTCATTAAAATGTCCAAGCTGTATATTTTTCTGGCTTAAGAAAAGACTTGCAAACAAAATATAGCTTGTGTTTAGATGAGGCATGATCCAAGTCCAATATGTGCTTTTATAGGGCAATTCCAAAAATCTTTGTCAACATGTTAGAGGTTAGAACACAAGCAGGCAAAATCAAACAGAATGTACGGCACTAGGGGAAACGAGGCTTGCAATTAATGGCTTGAATGCACCAAAAGACTTTGAAGCAAAGCAGGGCTTAATTAGACAAATTACTTGAAGGCTAACTGCAAACAGGTGAAAACATTGGGTAACAGACCAGTGAAGGTACAGGGGCAGAGACAGGATCAAAAACCAGAAAAGCATGTCAAAACAAACACATTGAGAATGCACTGAGTGCAGTGTGTCACGCTCAGATTTGTGTGTTAAGAGGGGAATTCATGGCACAAAAGCTTCCGATCAAGAAACAGTACTGCACTCATTTATGACAACATTAAATAAACGAAACTATATCAGCAAGGGTCTCAGACATATTGTCTGAAGAGTGGGAGTCTAGTTATCTGAAGGAGTTTAATGTTCTACTGAAGCGTTTGGTAGGGTTAAAATATGAAATGAAATTCAGTCTTAATTGAAACATGTCGATGTTTCTCTTGTGAGTGACATATGCAGTAAGACATAAAAATAAAGAATCAGCACAATGAAAGTGTTTTAAATTACTCAATTTTCTGCTGCGTGTATCTACGCATTTGTGCACGTGTGTCTGTGCAGGGCCGCAAAGGTCTAGGCTCAATCTTTGTGTGGGCGTCTGGTAACGGAGGTCGGCAGGGAGATCACTGCTCATGCGATGGCTACACCAACAGCATCTACACCATCTCTGTTAGTAGCAGCACGGAAAACGGCAACAAGCCCTGGTACTTGGAAGTCTGCTCATCCACCATGGCCACCACCTACAGCAGCGGAGAGTTCTACGACCGCAAAATAGTTAAGTCCCTCTTAAGGTTCTCCAGCTTATTATGCTGTTATGAGAAGCAAGGATTATGAGTAAAGGATAGAGTGGATGAAAGTGCGTGCCGGCTTTGGAGATTAGGTTCCAAATATAATAATATGAATCTTTACATAGTGCTTTTTAATTTTGGAAGTGCTTTACATAGAAAACAGTATAAGCATAGTAGATACCTAGAAACAGTAGAAAGTAGATACATAAGTACAATAATTAAATTAATATTAATTTAATAATATAAATGTATGAACATTACTTGAGCCACTTATATATATCTATATCTGTATCTGTATCTGGTTCTATATTTGCACCACCTCATTTGGCCTCTTTTATTCACCACCAAATCATGTATTTCTGAAACGTTAATTTCTGCTGACGTTAATTTTGTGTTAATTTCTGCTGACATTGTGCTCCCCAACACCCCCACATCCTTCTCTCTGTGTGTTTCTCTCTCCATATTGTCTGCTTCATATTGTCTTTAATGATGGCAGGAATCAGGAATGATGCTTGTCTTCCAAAAAGCAGTCATCATCTATCTGTCAGACACCTCCCACCCCCCAGATACAGCCTTTCCTAACCAGGCACATTGCAACACAGACATATCTAAGATGTCTCACATGCTTTGTTAGATTTGTGCCTTTTCCCTTCTGTCTGTTTGCTTGTGCACCGAGAAGATAAGACCCAAAGATGTTGGCTAAATATTTGATCTGGCTGACATTCAGAACCGAAGATCTACCGAACTATTCAGGGAGATGAGCTAAATCATGTTTACTTTCGTTAAGGTCGACTGTTCCCAAGGGCTTCCAAAACTTCAGTCAGGATCGGCTTCATTTCTTATTTGGATGCTGTTGTTATGTTAGTTACTAGTTCATGTGTGTACATGTGTTTAACCTTGTATTACTGCATACAGACAGCAGTCCAACAGCTTAAGGATATTCTTCTTGCCGTGCTTTTGAATTTACAGTCATGACAGCACACCTATCCACGATTACTTTGCTAAATAAACCCAGTGAGAGCAGTGTGAGGTTTACACACTTAAATACACACCACAAATAAACACCCAAGTTTTTGCCCAGGGCATACCAACAGGACTCCACAGGGGTCCAACTGCTCTCTAACAGGAAGGGAATAAAAATGAAAATACGGTAATTTCCAGAATTACTGCTAAAAAAAAGGCTTATGAAAAATGTATTTGATTTAGCTGTATTAGAGTAATCTCACACTGAAAATATGAGAGAAATCTAACCTATATGTAAAGTTTTGCTTTTTTAGACAGTATTGCAACTTCTGCATCTAATACTCTTCGAGTCTGGACATGACATGAGAATAAAGAGCAAGGAATGTGTGATACTGTATGATATTTTTCATCACCAAGGGTGACAATAATTCTGGAGCTGACTATACTTACAGATTATGATTTTTTTTACTTAGGAGCAACAAACATTCCAGTCGTATAAAGCCACCCATTTGCCCAAAATTCTCTTTACTCACAAAAATCTGGGTCTAAATTAAAACCACATGTACACGAGACAAAATGGATTGCCCATTGTCACAAATACAGTGCTGGTTTGTTTAGCCAGGCTAATTGAAAAAGTGTTGAATAAGTTGAATAAGTGATTGTTCAACAGTTGTATCAAGCTGCCATAGGGTAGATTCGCAAGTTTGCACAAATGATAATGTAAACATCTGGAATACATTTCACAAAATGGATTTATTCATAGGAAACTTGTTGAACTGTGGAAACACATGGCTGACAGTGAACCCAGATGGCTCGTACCAGCTTTCTTTTAAACATCTTTGAGTCGTGTCAGTGCCAGCTGGGCCGTAATAGCTGTTTTTTTTCCTTTCTTGCTTTTGGCTTTTGTCAGATTACGACAGACCTGCGGCAGCGCTGTACGGATGGGCACACTGGCACATCAGTGTCTGCGCCAATGGTGGCTGGCATCATCGCTCTTGCGCTGGAGGCCAAGTGAGGTTACTTTTTATTTATTTTGTCTGCTTCTCTCTCTATCTCTCCTTCACTCCAATGTCTCTGATATGCACTGTGCATGTCATTCTATCCACGACTGTTCAGTGGAGGGTCTAGCAGTCTGAGCCGTCTATTGCAAAGCAGAAGCCACCTCAGAATATCTTCCCAGTTACAGTTCCTTATAACACAGCACTGTTGAACTGTCAAATCTGAGTGATCAGTAGATTCCTATATCAGTGTCTCTGACTGTAGTGCTGACGTATTCATTTCAGGCTCATATCACACTCATACATAAAGTATGTTTCTGAGCCTCATTTCCTGTTCCTTAGTGTTTGATGACGTGTTATCCTGTTCTGATGTTGCCCTCATGTTTACTGACCTACACTATGGATATTGATTGCCTCTAACAAAACACACAGGCTTGTATCATGCCCGTAAGCACATGTTATAATCAATACATTTTCCACCACATGGAATTCTTCAGGACAGAGGATTTTATGCTTTTTGGTTTCTCAGAAAAGCTGTTTTTTTGTTTTGGGAACATTTAAAGAGAGAAAAAAAAGAGAGGCAGGTATGAGAGCGAGTGTTTGTAGCTGTATACAACTTCTCTTGTAGACATTCCACAACATCAAATGTATCTATAAATGATAACAATGGTGCAGCTTGGTGGTGCACTGTGTCCCGGCTCATAGCTCCAGAGGCCCAGGTTTGATCAGGAACTCAGGTTACTCAGGAACTC
Source organism: Hemibagrus wyckioides (assembly GCF_019097595.1). Lineage (NCBI taxonomy): Eukaryota > Metazoa > Chordata > Actinopteri > Siluriformes > Bagridae > Hemibagrus > Hemibagrus wyckioides. The sequence goes on from NC_080719.1 coordinate 9,108,738, forward strand.
TGTCTTTGTGTAGTTCCTCTGTATGTTTCCTCCAGCTTCACTGGTTTCATCCCACCTCCCAGAAATGTGCTAGTAGCTAGATTGTCCAAGAGAAATTGCCCCAAGCTGTGAATGTGTGTATGCATTATGCTCTGTGGTGGACTGATATCCCATCCAGGGTCAAGTGTTCCTGAGATGGGCTCCAGATCCACCACAACCATAACCAGGTTACTGAAAGTGAGTGAGTGACAAATTCCTGTGGTATATGAGGAATAAACCACCTTGCTCTCATTGGAAAATAATCCAGTTTTGAGGGAGTAATAGGGTGTGCGGTTATAACGGCTTATTAATTAGAGCTGAAACAGGAAAAATGATTTACAATTTTGTTTCAAGTATTACTGGAATTCCTGAATGAAGAATAAAATAATATAATATAAATGTATATGTCTAATTAAATAAGCACTTCTCATTGCTGAACAAGTTGTTTGGACATTCAGTTAAAATCTGTGTTTTGTTATAGATAAGTAATTATTGTTTTATTTTTATAAATGAAGCAGCTTATTAAAGAAATTAGTCACTCTGGGTATTACTAGGACAGTTTCTGTTAAGAAAATAAGAGGCATGATTTTAATCATTTTATTTGTGAATATTAATAATTTGTTTTTAAGGCTCTCATCAGTCAGAAATTTGGAAGTGACATTTGTTATTGTGCACAATCTTGTATTCTGGCATTGAAATTCTGCAGCACTACACAGTTTTTTTCTTTCTTTCTTCATTGCCATGTTTTATTAGTCCTTGGCATTAGACCTTGTGAAGAATTCTTTACTGAGTCAGAATTTTCAGATAATGTCTTTTATGCGTTGAGCTATGAATTCCACTGTGGAGTTGCACAACAGCGAAGGCAAAGTCAAAGGACTACACTCCTGAGGAGCCGTGTATTTTCTAAAGTTTTCTTTTCGCACATCTCTACATGGCTCTTGTGATTCAGCACGTAAGATGTCAGTGCTTCTGTGGTCAGTTTTAATGCGCTCTGCCGTGTGTACACCTACATGAAGTGTTACATTTTCAGATTGGCATGAATATGAAGGAAATATGTTCCTGAAGCTTTTGCAAATGTGGTGGGTATTTTTGGTTTTTACTTTGCCTGATTGAAAACAGGCAAAAGCTTTAGAAACGAGGCCTGTTATAAATGTACACACTGTAATTGTGTTCATATGTAAGTAACATGAAGTTTTATCTGTTGTTACAATTGGTGAAGGATATTGCTTTCATATGACAGTGTTTTAGTTATTAACTAGAGTTAAACAAAAATACAGTCGTTCTGGGAAAGTAATGAATCACATAGCCCCTCAGTGTAGTATTACACAAAAAGTGCTCAAATGGTGCTATAAAGAAAATACCGTGATGTACAATTTCAGTCCAGAATGTCAGCATAGATCAATATCATACTTATTTTGCAAAATTATGTTTAAAAAGAGGGGTGGGTGCAGTTTAACAGGGGTCTTCGCAAGTCTCTGAGCAGTGGAGTGTGTGTGTGTGACCATGAGCAAGCCAGAAAGTGCAATGAGAAAATAAAGGGTTTACATTAGTGTCTATCTACTGTTCCAAGGGCATGAGAACAAATAAAGAAGTTCACATGCATTCTTAAGCTACGTTCACACATACAGAGAATTTGTCACTGCAACCCTGTACTATGATGTCACCAGTAGGTGTTCCTAATACTGGTTGCTAGAGTAATAATGTTTATCAGTGGGTGGCACAACTTACATTCCTCTTGACAAAAAAAACCCCCAGGGTTATTCCTGCTAAAATGAAACATTTGTCAGTGTGTGTGAGTGTGTGAATGTAGCATTACACTGTGTCCGCTGTGTCCTCTGTGTCCTCTATGCAGAGTACGGCAGAGACTGTAACACTTAAAATGAAGAATATTTTGTAGTGCCAAAACGTTTAGTTTTTAACATTGTATTTACAGTGGGGTCTGAGACCACAAGTAAAAATGTTTCTGTTTTGTATTTCCTTTCTTTGTTCTAAATGTTTTTAAAATTAAAAAAAATGTTTCTTTACAGTATTAAACAGTGACGGCTGGTCAATAGGGGGGCACTGGGGTGTCGTCCCCTCATAAAGTTAGCCAGAGAAGACTGCTACTTTAACACGTTAACAATAATTATTTATTTTAATAATGAAATAAAATCATTTAGTCGAACTATTTCACTTTTAGTCATATTATCATTTATTTAAAATAAAAAATCAAAACTGTATTTTGATTATTTGTGTGTGTGTGTGTGTGTGCGCGCCGGACAAATGAATGTGTATGTAGGTCCGTAAAGTTTTGAAAATTTTTTAGCACAAGCTGCCACTGGTATTAAATGGAGAAAAAATTCCCAGAATTCATCAGACTTTTAAACACCCACCTTTATCACACACACTCGCAACGCCACAGCAATAATATTTTTGTGCTTGTGTTGTAATCATGAGACTGGTGTGTTTATTAGTATGAATATACTTTATGTTTCAGCCCATTAATAACATGGAGGGATGTGCAACATATCTTGGTAAAGACATCCAGACCTGTTCATCTGAAAGCCAGTGACTGGAAAACCAACGCGGCAGGACACAAGGGTAACATGTTCATTATATGTAGAATAATCAGAGTATGTCATTTCCTCTTCATTCACAATAAAAAGCGTTTACATAAATAAGAACTACACTACAGTCTATATAAGACACTCTATATGACAGAGTGTTGTGATATGTAAGATGTATAGAAATGTGTAGATACCTCTAGCAAACTTACCTTCACTTTATCTCTGTGTAGTTAGTCACCTTTATGGATTTGGTCTGGTGGATGCCGAGGCCATGGTTGTAGAGGCCAAGAAATGGCGAAGTGTTCCACCTCAGCACACATGTACCAATATATCAGATCGCAGAACAAGGTGAGGAGAATTCATTCCTTTTGTAAATCACATCAATACATTTTCTACATACAAAACTTCTGTTCCTGGAGCATAAACATATTCTAAAATGTTTTGAAACTGTAAGAGATCAGGCCCTGACTCTCTACTCTCTTAGCTGTTTTAATTATTCAGTATATAATTGATGATTGATGATAATTGATGACTTACTAACAGTTGTATGCAAAGGTTTAGGCCAATCTGCAGAAAAATACTTTTAAAATAACTTTTTTTATGCAAAGTAAATGAACTTATAATACAAAGTAAAATACAAAAGTATATTACAGTTTAAATAATTTAAAGTTGTTTGTTGCAGGGGTTTACTTCTTTTCACTTATGTGTGAATTACATATTTGTAAATTATCAGCATACCTCACTGCTATATATATATACTGTACCTCACTGCTATATATGAGCAGAGCTATATACTGTACCTCACTGTTATATATGGGCAGTGCTATATACTGTACCTCACTGCTATATATGAGAGGAGCTATATACTGTACCTCACTGCTATATATGAGCAGTGATGACTTACTAACAGTTGTATGCAAAGGTTTAGGCCAATCTGCAGAAAAATACTTTTAAAATAACTTTTTTTATGCAAAGTAAATGAACTTATAATACAAAGTAAAATACAAAGTATATTACAGTTTAAATAATTTAAAGTTGTTTGTTGCAGGGGTTTACTTCTTTTCACTTATGTGTGAATTACATATTTGTAAATTATCAGCATACCTCACTGCTATATATGGGCAGTGCTATATACTGTACCTCACTGCTATATATGAGCAGAGCTATATTCTGTACCTCACTGTTATATATGAGCAGAGCTATATACTGTACCTCACTGCTATATATGAGCAGAGCTATATACTGTACCTCACTGTTATATATGGGCAGTGCTATATACTGTACCTCACTGTTATATATGGGCAGTGCTATATACTGTACCTCACTGTTATATATGGGCAGTGCTATATACTGTACCTCACTGCTATATATGGGCAGTGCTATATACTGTACCTCACTGTTATATATGGGCAGTGCTATATACTGTACCTCACTGCTATATATGAGCGGAGCTATATTCTGTACCTCACTGTTATATATGAGCAGAGCTATATACTGTACCTCACTGCTATATATGAGCAGAGCTATATTCTGTACCTCACTGTTATATATGAGCAGAGCTATATACTGTACCTCACTGCTATATATGAGCAGAGCTATATACTGTACCTCACTGTTATATATGGGCAGTGCTATATACTGTACCTCACTGCTATATATGAGAGGAGCTATATACTGTACCTCACTGCTATATATGAGCGGAGCTATATTCTGTACCTCACTGTTATATATGAGCAGAGCTATATACTGTACCTCACTGCTATATATGAGCAGAGCTATATTCTGTACCTCACTGTTATATATGAGCAGAGCTATATACTGTACCTCACTGCTATATATGAGCAGAGCTATATACTGTACCTCACTGTTATATATGGGCAGTGCTATATACTGTACCTCACTGCTATATATGAGCGGAGCTATATTCTGTACCTCACTGTTATATATGAGCAGAGCTATATACTGTACCTCACTGCTATATATGAGCAGAGCTATATTCTGTACCTCACTGTTATATATGAGCAGAGCTATATTCTGTACCTCACTGTTATATATGAGCAGTGCTATATTCTGTACCTCACTGTTATATATGAGCAGAGCTATATACTGTACCTCACTGCTATATATGAGCAGAGCTATATACTGTACCTCACTGTTATATATGGGCAGTGCTATATACTGTACCTCACTGCTATATATGAGCGGAGCTATATTCTGTACCTCACTGTTATATATGAGCAGAGCTATATACTGTACCTTACTGCTATATATGAGCAGAGCTATATACTGTACCTCACTGTTATATATGAGCGGAGCTATATACTGTACCTCACTGCTATATATGAGCAGAACTATATACTGTACCTCACTGCTATATATGAGCAGAGCTATATACTGTACCTCACTGCAATATATGAGCAGAGCTATATACTGTACCTCACTGTTATATATGGGCAGTGCTATATACTGTACCTCACTGCTATATATGAGCGGAGCTATATACTGTACCTCACTGCTATATATGAGCGGAGCTATATACTGTACCTCACTGCTATATATGAGCAGAGCTATATACTGTACCTCACTGTTATATATGGGCAGTGCTATATACTGTACCTCACTGCTATATATGAGCAGAGCTATATTCTGTACCTCACTGTTATATATGAGCAGAGCTATATTCTGTACCTCACTGTTATATATGAGCAGTGCTATATTCTGTACCTCACTGTTATATATGAGCAGAGCTATATACTGTACCTCACTGCTATATATGAGCAGTGCTATATTCTGTACCTCACTGTTATATATGAGCAGAGCTATATACTGTACCTCACTGCTATATATGAGCAGTGCTATATTCTGTACCTCACTGTTATATATGAGCAGAGCTATATACTGTACCTTACTGCTATATATGAGCAGAGCTATATACTGTACCTCACTGCTATATATGAGCGGAGCTATATACTGTACCTCACTGCTATATATGAGCAGAGCTATATACTGTACCTCACTGTTATATATGAGCAGAGCTATATACTGTACCTCACTGCTATATATGAGCAGTGCTATATTCTGTACCTCACTGTTATATATGAGCAGAGCTATATACTGTACCTTACTGCTATATATGAGCAGAGCTATATACTGTACCTTACTGCTATATATGAGCAGAGCTATATACTGTACCTCACTGTTATATATGAGCGGAGCTATATACTGTACCTCACTGCTATATATGAGCAGAACTATATACTGTACCTCACTGCTATATATGAGCAGAGCTATATACTGTACCTCACTGCAATATATGAGCAGAGCTATATACTATACCTCACTGTTATATATGAGCAGAGCTATATACTGTACCTCACTGTTATATATGAGCGGAGCTATATACTGTACCTCACTGCTATATATGAGCGGAGCTATATACTGTACCTCACTGTTATATATGAGCAGAGCTATATACTGTACCTTACTGTTATATATGAGCAGTGCTATATACTGTACCTCACTGTTATATATGAGTGGAGCTATATACTGTACCTCACTGTTATATATGAGCAGAGCTATATACTGTACCTCACTGCTATATATGAGCGGAGCTATATACTGTACCTCACTGTTATATATGAGTGGAGCTATATACTGTACCTCACTGCTATATATGAGCGGAGCTATATACTGTACCTCACTGCTATATATGAGCGGAGCTATATACTGTACCTCACTGCTATATATGAGCAGAGCTATATACTGTACCTCACTGTTATATATGAGTGGAGCTATATACTGTACCTCACTGTTATATATGAGCAGTGCTATATTCTGTACCTCACTGTTATATATGAGCAGTGCTATATACTGTACCTCACTGCTATATATGAGCGGAGCTATATACTGTACCTCACTGCTATATATGAGCAGAGCTATATTCTGTACCTCACTGTTATATATGAGCAGAGCTATATTCTGTACCTCACTGTTATATATGAGCAGAGCTATATTCTGTACCTCACTGTTATATATGAGCAGTGCTATATTCTGTACCTCACTGTTATATATGAGCAGAGCTATATACTGTACCTCACTGCTATATATGAGCAGTGCTATATTCTGTACCTCACTGTTATATATGAGCAGAGCTATATACTGTACCTCACTGCTATATATGAGCAGTACTATATACTGTAACTCACTGCTATATATGAGCAGTACTATATACTGTACCTCACTGCTATATATGAGCAGTGCTATATACTGTACCTCACTGCTATATATGAGCAGAGCTATATACTGTACCTCACTGCTATATATGAGCAGTACTATATACTGTACCTCACTGCTATATATGAGCAGAGCTATATACTGTACCTCACTGCTATATATGAGCAGTACTATATACTGTACCTCACTGCTATATATGAGCAGTACTATATACTGTACCTCACTGCTATATATGAGCGGAGCTATATACTGTACCTCACTGTTATATATGAGCGGAGCTATATACTGTACCTCACTGCTATATATGAGCAGTGCTATATACTGTACCTCACTGTTATATATGAGCGGAGCTATATACTGTACCTCACTGCTATATATGAGCAGTACTATATACTGTACCTCACTGCTATATATGAGCAGAGCTATATACTGTACCTCACTGTTATATATGAGCGGAGCTATATACTGTACCTCACTGTTATATATGAGCAGAGCTATATACTGTACCTCACTGCTATATATGAGTGGAGCTATATACTGTACCTCACTGCTATATATGAGCGGAGCTATATACTGTACCTCACTGCTATATATGAGCAGAGCTATATACTGTACCTCACTGTTATATATGGGCAGTGCTATATACTGTACCTCACTGCTATATATGAGCAGAGCTATATTCTGTACCTCACTGTTATATATGAGCAGAGCTATATTCTGTACCTCACTGTTATATATGAGCAGTGCTATATTCTGTACCTCACTGTTATATATGAGCAGAGCTATATACTGTACCTCACTGCTATATATGAGCAGTGCTATATTCTGTACCTCACTGTTATATATGAGCAGAACTATATACTGTACCTTACTGTTATATATGAGCAGTGCTATATACTGTACCTCACTGTTATATATGAGTGGAGCTATATACTGTACCTCACTGCTATATATGAGCGGAGCTATATACTGTACCTCACTGCTATATATGAGCGGAGCTATATACTGTACCTCACTGTTATATATGAGTGGAGCTATATACTGTACCTCACTGCTATATATGAGCGGAGCTATATACTGTACCTCACTGCTATATATGAGCGGAGCTATATACTGTACCTCACTGCTATATATGAGCAGAGCTATATACTGTACCTCACTGTTATATATGAGTGGAGCTATATACTGTACCTCACTGTTATATATGAGCAGTGCTATATTCTGTACCTCACTGTTATATATGGGCAGTGCTATATACTGTACCTCACTGCTATATATGAGCAGAGCTATATACTGTACCTCACTGCTATATATGAGCAGAGCTATATACTGTACCTCACTGCTATATATGAGCGGAGCTATATACTGTACCTCACTGCTATATATGAGCAGAGCTATATACTGTACCTCACTGCTATATATGAGCAGAGCTATATACTGTACCTCACTGTTATATATGAGCAGAGCTATATACTGTACCTCACTGTTATATATGAGCAGAGCTATATACTGTACCTCACTGTTATATATGAGCAGAGCTATATACTGTACCTCACTGCTATATATGAGCAGAGCTATATACTGTACCTCACTGTTATATATGAGCAGAGCTATATACTGTACCTCACTGCTATATATGAGCAGTACTATATACTGTAACTCACTGCTATATATGAGCAGTACTATATACTGTACCTCACTGCTATATATGAGCAGTGCTATATACTGTACCTCACTGCTATATATGAGCAGAGCTATATACTGTACCTCACTGCTATATATGAGCAGTACTATATACTGTACCTCACTGCTATATATGAGCAGAGCTATATACTGTACCTCACTGCTATATATGAGCAGTACTATATACTGTACCTCACTGCTATATATGAGCAGTACTATATACTGTACCTCACTGCTATATATGAGCGGAGCTATATACTGTACCTCACTGTTATATATGAGCGGAGCTATATACTGTACCTCACTGCTATATATGAGCAGTGCTATATACTGTACCTCACTGTTATATATGAGCGGAGCTATATACTGTACCTCACTGCTATATATGAGCAGTACTATATACTGTACCTCACTGCTATATATGAGCGGAGCTATATACTGTACCTCACTGTTATATATGAGCGGAGCTATATACTGTACCTCACTGTTATATATGAGCAGAGCTATATACTGTACCTCACTGCTATATATGAGCAGAGCTATATACTGTACCTCACTGCTATATATGAGCAGTGCTATATACTGTACCTCACTGCTATATATGAGCAGAGCTATATACTGTACCTCACTGTTATATATGAGCAACGTGATTCGGTCCACAGGCTATAGTGCTGTAGGTTCACAATCATACCATTACTGAGTATTACCAACTGTACATAGAAATGTATAAAGCAATTCTAGAAAGAAGAAAGTAATATAGAGTAACTCTCGAAGCAGCTGCACTCATTTTGCAGCCTTTCGGCTATTGGGTTAGCTAATGGTTGATTTGTAAACTCCCATTAAAGGTATTTTCAGCTTCCGTTTTTTCATCTTCACCTGATAAGCTTTAGTATTTAGTCATAAGTTATATTTCTGTAACTCTTCTGGTTTTTCTTTTTTTCAGTTTGAAATGCAGTGCTCTCAGACCAAGGTCTTATGTTATCTTTTTCATTTTTATCATCTTCCCTATTTTTCCGTCATCTCTGCAGCATCACGTCAAGCATCATACTTGTTTACCATTTACTTTTTGAAAGTTCTCAGAACTCATACACTACTGTGAAGACAAATGTGAGCATATGGTGTTTTATGACGGGTGTTTCCATTAGTTTGTCAACCTCCCATAGACCCATTACAGGGTTTGACAGAAACCCGACTGTATCATGCTACAGACGAATGTGAGACAATCACAAAAAACATTTGACTGCAGCACACTCTGCGTCAGCACACAGTAATGAAGTCAAGAAAAAAACAACTTGTGAGGGAACAATGGATTTTTTGGAAGTCATGAAAGGCCTGAACACTTCCAGTTTTCACCCCGGGTTTCACATTTGCCTGCACTTACACAAGATTGGTCTGCTTCCTATTTGGGCCAAATATCAGTGTGTTAAAAGCATTGCAATGTCATTAGGAAGCTGTGTGCCTTGTGGACAGCTGTAAATAGAAGAACTGGGAATTGGCCAAACCAAAGCCTGGCATGTGTTCGTGAGCTGTTTGCCTTTTATCAAGTTAAGAAGTGAAACACTTTGTTCTGAGACCAATTTTGTGTTATACCTCTAGTGGACAGATGGGGGTATGGTCTTTGTGTTACAAGAGATTTCAGCTAAATTTTAGCACAAGAACAATCTACACTTTAAACAAAATGGTATAAAAACCATTCAGTGAGCTTCTGTTGAGAGAGGTCTGTTGTTGTTGAGAGTGGTCAGAGGAGAAAGGCCAGAGCAATTTGAGTTGATAGGAAGTCTATAGCAACTCAGATAAAGCTCAAAATAAAAGCAGCTCAGAATGCACAACACTGTGAACCTTGAGGTGGGTGGTCTATAACAGCAGACCACATTTGGTTTCTCTCCTGTCTGCCAAGATGAGGAATCTGAGGCTCCAGTCGGCACAAGGCTCACCCATGTCTGATGGTGCCAAAACTAAACAGTTGAAGATAGGAAAAGCATCAACTGATCTTTAACGAATCTTCATCAGTTTAGTTTTGGCACCATCAACCAACAAGGTCATGATCACAAGGTTATGATCACATTTTTCTTCATTCTGATGTTTGATCTATATCTGCGTAATTCTTTTGTATTGTGATACTAGAGTTGATGAGCTGACCGAATAATTACATGATTGTAAAACGTGATTCATTAGACCAGGCCACCTTCTTCCATTGACCTGTGGTCCAATTCTGATGCTCATGTGCCCATTGTTGGCACTTTCTGCGGTGCACAGGCGTCAGCATGGGCACTCTGACTGGTCTGCGGCTATGCAGGCCCATTCACAACAAACTGCGATACACTGTGTATTCTGACACCTTTCTATCAGAACCAGCATTAACTTCTTTGGCAATTTGAGCAACAGTAGCTCGTCTGTTGGATCGGATCACACGGGCCAACCTTCACTCCCCACGTGCATCAGTGAGCCTTGGCTGCCCATGACCCTGTCACTGGTTCACCACTGTTCCTTCCTTGGATCACTTTTGATAGATACTGACCACTGCAGACCAGGAACACCCCACAAGAGCTGCAGTTTTAGAGGTCCAGTTGTCTAGCCATCACAATTTGTCCCTTGTCAAACTCGCCCAAATCCTTACGCTTGCCCATTTTCCCTGCTTCTAACACTAATATATCCCTCCAAATAACAGGTGCCATGATGAGGAGATAATGAGTGTTATTCACTTTATCTGTCAGTGCTCATAATGTTATGCCTCATCTGTGTATATTTTTATCATAACATGCTTTGATAGGTCTCTGTCTTTCTGGATAGGAGTTAGTCTTTCTTACTGAGACAAGGCCATTTTGCATTAATGCAATTAGCTTGTAACAAGATTGTCACAGATTTAGGTTGAATGAATATTAATCCTAACTTATTTTCCTTGCTAGTGTACAAGATGTTCTTGCTATTAAGCTATGACTTCAGTGTAATATCATTGACTTTTTCTGAGCTAAGTATATTGACATGTTTAATAATTTAAGGATGGTACTGAGTGTAGTGTTTCTGTGCAACTGTATAACTGGGCAAAGATATTGGAGCATTCTCTTAGTTTGACAACAATCAAACCACTACTCCAGCAGTTAGCCTGCGGTGCTGCATGTAATATGAAGCGTATTTGCTGTTTTTATTTGACCCTGTTTTATACATTTGTTTAGTTGTTTGTGTATAGTGTGTCGGTATGTTGGCCTCCTTGCGGTTTAGGTTCTTTCTCAGTGCATCTGTCATGTTGATATGCTTGTGGATTGGTGCAATTATTGAAAAAAAAAAAATTGTGGGCACTAATTCCTGTGTTTTGACTCGGTGTCTGGGTCAATTGCTAGCAGTATCCACACTGCCTGTCAGTGGAACGTTTGATGAACAAATCCTTCTTTTGTTTCGTCGTGCCGTATTTGATCTAAACCTCTAAAGAGCTTGATTTGTGAGTCTACTCTCATTCTCTTTGCCTGTATCTCCAGGCTGATCATTTAAATCTGCCTCTCAAAACTTTAAATCTGTATACAGCCATCAGCCACTTTAATAGGAACACCTGGTCAGGGGTCAGAGGAGAATGAGATGAGTTTATAGGCGCTAAATCATAATTTTGTATCGGTGTACATGTGAAGGAAAATAACTTTCTGAGAAATTCCTTTTCTGCATTCAAGATTTTTTTCTTCATTTCATGCTTTCAGCTCTCTGTGAGCTTTATCATTTATGCCATTTTATGGGTGCCTTTAAAAAACGAATGAGCTGTGGCTTGCAACACTTTGCACTTTATGGGTGATCTGCATTTATCAACATTTGCACGAGAGTATGAAGAAAGTCTGCATAAATTTTTAGTCTTTAAGAAAAATCTGTACCTGTATCTGTTTACACAGCATTACCTGTTCCATCAGAATAATGTATTCATATTCATGTACATCCCTTATTGCTTTTCATTCATTCGTTTTAGGCTTGAGGATGGAGTGTGAATTCGTGTAAAACAGTTGGATCACTGTGATATTTTCACCAGCTGCCAGCACCATGTTTCACACACTACTAATTTGGGTGAAAGCACATGATCCAGTGATGTCTCAGTGATTATTAAAATAATTCACAATGAGTGCTTTTGGGATTAATATAACTTACTTTAAGATTGTATTGAACTTTGCTTAACCTTAGTCTATTAGGCTTTCGATTTAACTTTTAACTTCAGATTTAACTTCCACCTGACTATGAGCTATATGTCTGGAGTTTTTTTTTTCTTTAATTAGACATTCCTAGTTCAGTCCTAGTTCTGTTCTAAAAGAGTAAACCATATGTTTTTGTCCAGGCCTTCTGACTGCGTTCTTTACATTTAAACTCTATTGCCTTCAACAAAACACTCACTCTTATGTTACACCCAACTGGTCCTAAAACGTTTGCAATATCACATTTGTTCGTGCATAATGCATGTTGTATTTCTATAGAAAAACCTTTAGAAAAAATTGTAAAGCACCTTTATATTTCACCACCTCTTTCACACAGCATTAAATCTGTTGCTGAGTTTTCTCCCGTCACCAGTATTGATCGACGATTAGGCTTTTATTTATGGTGGTGGAAAGGCTAGTGAGGGGCAGTCGGACACAGACAGGAGCTCATCTCAGGTCATGCTTCGAATCTCATTAGACTAGAGCAGCCTCTTATTGATTTTCCATTGGCTGTTTTAAGCCCTGTGAAAAATCTAATATCTCCATGCCGTAAGCAAAAGGCTGTTCAAAGTTCACAATTTGTTCATCTTCTTTTCTACCATGCAATGTGTGTCATGCCTGAAATCTGGACATGTAATGCCAGTTTAGTGTTATCAGAATTTGATTTAGCTCTTTGTACCCAGATTAATGTACAGATTTTATTAGATTTATTTTTTAATCAAATTTGAAAGTGCAATAAAATGAAATGGAGTGTTTATCATCACAATCTTCCTTCATACACAGTCACATTCAATTAAAAATATTATATATTTATATATTTTTTTATATATAATTATATTTTTCTACAGAAAGACAGTACATAATTAATTGAGACCCAGATATGCATTAAAATAAAGCAAAAAAAAATATATAGATCTCAATTACAGTTAATAATGTTATGAGTGCTGAAAATGAACTTTTAAAGTAATCCCATTTACTAAAAGCCATGACATGAGATCAACTGCTACATGTATACTTTGCTAAAATGCTCACTGGTTGGTGTAACATTAAACTGGTGTTGGATCAGAACCATCTCTAATTCTATATCAAATGAACTGTTAGAGCGATCCTATTAATATGCTTAAAATTAAGTAAATTGATTATGTTCCCCGTGCCTGTGTGGCTTTACTCCGGGTACTCCGGTTTCCTCCCACAGTCCAAAAACATGTAGGTCAGGTTGATTGGTAATTCTAAATTGCCCATAGGAGTGAGTGTGAGTGTGTGTCGTTGTCTGTCTATATGTGGCCCTGTGATGGACTGGCGATCTGTCCAGGGTGTACCCCTGCCTTTCGCCCTATGTGCGCTGGGATAGGCTCCAGCAGACCCCCGTGACCCTAATTAGGAATAAGCGGGTAAAGACAATGGATGGATGGATGGATGGATGGATGGATGGATGATTATGTTCCTGTATGTCACCAGAAATACATTTCCGAAATGTTTTCCTCCAAATGGAACACCAAATAAAATGTAAAGGTGAACATCGAACCATCCCAAAAAATAAGCTCTTTACATTACATATTAAACTAAACCTCTGACTGAGAAAGAGATGAAAAAATATTGTTGTATAATATTTAAAAAATAATCTGATTATGACTTTTTGCTGCCTGGTTGATTGCTAGTTTCACTTTGGCTTAGCACCAGAATTTCTGATGGAATAAAAAGCCCAGTGTCTGTTTAAACAGACTTTTAGTACTGTTACTTTATAGAGGAGTTTGTGTACTCAGAAAGCCCACTCACTGAGATCTGGACGATGCCTTCATCTGAATTGTGTGTTGAATAAGGATCCAAGATTTGATTGACTCACTTTGCTTCCATCTGTCCTCTGCTGTTTCTCAACTCAGTCATAAAAGTGCTATTCTAGTTTGTAATGTAAAACCATTGAAAGGATGAAGCTCATAGAAAACAACAGTTTAGATTCAGATAGGTCCCAAACTGACAAAAAAGATAAGTGCAACTGGAACTTAATGAGCCATGCAACACAAGCAAGCAGAGACGAAAATAATGATTTATGTTTCTAGGTTTTTTTTTCTCTACTTTTCTGCTGTAATAAGCTCAGGGTTAGATGTGTTCCTTGTTCTGTTTGTTCTTTCTTGGCTGAACTTTGACTTTATTTAGTGCAAGAAACTTTTCTCTCCTTTTAATGTTCTAGTGATTTTTATCTAAATGTTCATTTTAATGGTACAGTCCCTGCCTCCAGTCTGCAGTGCTTCAGTCATTAGAAAGGAATAGATATAGACATTATATATATATATATATATATATATAATATCTACAGCTGTGGAAAAAAATTTTATGTATTGTATATGCATGTATTTTTGTGAAATGCTGACAATATTTCTCCTAAATTCAAAATATAACTATTGTTATTTAGAGTGTATATTTTAAAGGAAATGACAACACATCAAAATAACCCAAGATCACGCAGTATTTGCAGAGCTTTAATAACTCAAATAAAACAAAATGCAAATAATCTGTATTTGTAAACAAATTGTGTTAATGCTTTGGCTAAATAACATTAAGAAATCAGTGTTTGCTGGAATAACCCTGATTTGCATGCGTTTTGGCTCCATACTCTCCACCAGTTTTTCACATTGCTGTTGGGTAACTATATTCCACTCTTTTTGCAAAAAAGCAAACAGCCCAGCTTTGCTTAATGGTTTGTGACCATCCATCTTCCTCTTGATGATATTCCAGAGGTTTTCAATAGGATTCAAATCTGGAGATTCAGAAGTGGTCTCTTATTTTTTTCCAGAGCTGTATATATATATATATACATTTTGGTGAGGAAGGAGGAATTTTGGTGTCCAAATAGATAGTGAATTTTTAGTAAGCTGTAATAAGTAGTTGTTCAGCATACTGTCTAACAGCTTGAACAGTTTTAGACATACCTTTGTTTAACTGTGTTTGATATAGTAAAGGTTTTTCCTGTATGTGAGATGAACCAGGAGAGCTAATACAATTAGCCAGGGTTGCCAGGTTTTAGCAAAATATCAGTCTACCAATCTTTTCAAATCTTCACAAAAGACATAAACTTAGACCAAATGGAGAATTGGAAAAGAGAGACAGATTTCTCTTCTTTTTTCACGCTCTTTGTAAACATGTTTAATATATACACTGATTAGGCATAACAGCATGACTACCTGCGTAATCTAGTGTTGGTCCCTCTTTTGCTGCCAAAACAACCCTGACCCATCGAGGCATGGACTCCACTAGATCCCTGAAGGTGTTCGGTGCTATCTGGCACCAAGATGTTAGCAGCAGATCCTTTAGGTTTTGTAACTTGCAACTTACAGGACTTAAAGGACTTACAGGACATACTTTTGATAGATACTGACCACTGCTGACCGGGAACACCCCACAAGAGCTGCAGTTTTGGAGATGCTCTGATCCAGTCATCTAGCCATCACAATAGTGTATAGAACAGAAAAAACAAGTGTACACAACAAAATTAAGGTTACTGCCCATATCAGGAGTCCCTCTACTATAACCCACTGCAGGTACATCCGGCCAGAGCAGAAGCTAAAGGTCACCATGAGCAGCACAGGCTGCAGCGGGCAACCAGAGCAACATGTAGCCTTCCTGGAGCACGTGGTGGTACGTGTGCTAATCGTTCACCCGCGCAGAGGAGACCTGGAGATCAGCCTTGTTTCTCCATCAGGAACACGCTCTCAGCTCCTGGCCAAAAGGTGAGTACATTAGTCGTACATACACATGTCAGTTGTGTTTGAGTTTGACCAGTAACTGGTCAGTTATGTTTGAGTTATAGCACAAATTTGTGCGTCGGTCCTGTCAGATATTGCTGTAGCTGAATTCAGGAAAACAAGCAATAATTATAAAAGCTTATGTTTTGCCAATAACATATTTTGACATTTCGACTACTCTACTAACTATGAGACCACAATATAATTTATTTATTATTTATATTTATTTAGTCTACTTTCAGCCTTGCCTCCATGTCTGCCTGCAAAGATCATGCTGAGTAAGGAACTAGTTAAATACACTGATCCAGTGTTAAATACATTGATCCAGTCTTTCTATAGCTGTCTTTGATAGCTAATGTAGCTTAGTGTGCTTCTCTCACAATTTGAAAAAGTTGCCATTGCAAAATGGTCATATGCCTGATCAATTCAGTTTTTGATCAGATACCAGCTGTCAAAATGTCCATTGTCATCAACACAGAGAAAGGCGTGTCCACACCACATTGTTTCAGACAATGGCTTAAATATTTACATGACCTGAT
The DNA here is from genome assembly GCF_019097595.1 of Hemibagrus wyckioides. Classification (NCBI taxonomy): domain Eukaryota; kingdom Metazoa; phylum Chordata; class Actinopteri; order Siluriformes; family Bagridae; genus Hemibagrus; species Hemibagrus wyckioides. Next base: position 9,125,660 of record NC_080719.1, read on the forward strand.
AAAACGACATCTTCACTTTTGACGGTGAACAGATTTTTTGAGGCTTGAGGTACTTGCAGATGGGAAACATTGTTGCTTAAGGAAATTCTACAGAAGTATGGGTAGTAGAAAATATCCAGATTTGACCATGTGAAGGATTTTCCAAGGCCCCCCCACTTGTCCAATCTTGGAGGCATTCAATCATGTACAAATCTGGATGCTATCCTTACAAATCCAGAGCTGTGAACTAATGAGAATATTAAGTACTAAATCATTACATAGCAACTTTAATCCTTGTAGGTTTATGTAAGCTATAGGCTATATTTTTTGTGTAGTTGACTCACTTACTCTCTTACAGTGTCCGATGTTGAAATCTTTGCCTCTTAGTTTCAGCGTATTCAGAGTGTCTCTAGAGGCTTAAAGAGTATGATGTTGATCCTGTCAGATGTAACTCATTTACATGATTTTCAACTTCCTCTCCCTTCTTGTGGTGCTCTCTGGCATCATCTCTTGGCAGGGTGTTCTCATAACTGTCACTGGATACAATTATGAACTCTGAGGGACACTGGTATTCTGGCAGCCCATCATGGCTAAAACACACACACTTCTTTTTTAAGTGTCACTCACATAACAGACTATTTTGATGCTGTTGTTAGAGCTTTTAGCTTTTTTGTATATCAGGATAAGTATGCCAGATCCTACATTGCAATACAAGTGTCTAAAGGAATGAAAAACATGGCTGTGACCTTGTCCTTCCGCTGATGATAATGACACAAGGCGGCTTCAAAAGGCTGCAATAGTATCCTGCTGTCCTGATAGCTCCTTGCTGAGCTTTTTTGTTGTGACACTTCCACTCATTATTTACTGCACAGGACCACAGAGACCTGTCAGATCCCTCCTTTGTGCAGTTATCTCCCCTGAAGAGCTCACTTTAGCAGTAACAAATGTGGCAAGATATGACAAGCTAATGGTGCTCCCTGAGAATCGTGTGTATTTATTAGTGATTGCTTGTTTGGCCACTTTCTCGCCACAGGGTATAGCGTGATGTTTCTATATACAGCCCACAGCATTTTTTCATGTGACACTGAATTTGCTCTGGGGTCTTTGCCCTCCAGAATAATTGCCATCTTGGTCAAAATAAACAACATATTAATGTTTAAAAATATTTCCGCTCCAGAAAAAAGACAAATTTATGTTTTAACTATTTAATAATCATTCTAATTAGTAGCCCTTTTTTAAAATAAGAATATTCTCTCTATGAGAGCACTAGTGAATTTTTTCTATTTTGCACCCTTTATGACAACAGCTTGAGTAAAAAGTAGAATCTGTTGAATGTTTACATGAATTTCAGAGTTACTTATATGTTTTGTCCCCCTTTTTTTTTTTTTTGCTTTAATGACAGCGTGTACTCGAGCTGCCATGGACTACACAAGTAATCGGTTTTAGATCAAATCCAAAAGACTTCTGTCTGAACACAGGCTTCAGCAGAAGAGTCTAGCCATGAGGAAAATCTGACCTTTTGTACAAAGCAGTGAACATGGCCACAATCGCAAATATGCTTAGATTTAAATAAGGACCTAGAAATAGTACAGGATCTTGAATATTAATTATTCAAGATATTTAGCTTTTAGCTATTTACTTTAAGCTTTTTGTTTATTTCCCATTTTAAATGAGAAACAAAAATTTTCAGTGTGGTCTCAGACTTTTAGACCTCACTGTATGCCAAAACTACCCATAGCCCTGAAGCATATTTCAAAATAAATGCTTCTGTCTTTAACCCTGTAAAATCCCTTCGTCATTCATCACTATGAGAAAAACCCAAAATACTTTAAATGCAAATCATTGTTGACCTACGCAGATCATGTATTGGATATTTAAAAACAATTAAGCATTTAATATACTGTTACACATGTCTGAAACAGCCTCACATGTCAAAAACTGTTGAAAATTTAGCAAGGATTGGATCCATAAGCACAATTTCCCCCTATACAGTTAAGATGATGAAGGTGAATGAGGGTTAAAAAAAAAAAACTCTCAAAGATCAGTTTCTGAATTGCACCATTTATTTGATTCTTGTGGGTGTCAGGTTTCTAAATCAACTGTTAAACAGCACTTCACAAGCAAGCTGTTGATGAATTGTGGGAAGCCGTTCCTGAAAGCTGTTTCACACCAAATGCAGTGCCCGAACGTCACCATGTGTCATTAGAGCTACAATCAGCAAGGTTAGATGAGACATAATCAGCATGTTTGGAGGCATAAGAAGACTGCATACAAGCAAAAGCAGCTGATACCCCACTGAAAAACGTGGAGGTTGCATCTGTGGCGCTTTGAGGCTTCTGTTTCTGGCTGATGGTTCAGAGGCTTTTGTGAGCATCATGATATCACTAGGGATATTTCAGTTCAAAAACTGATTGCCTCTGCCAGGAGGTTCGGCGCTTAATGCAAGATGATGGGCCAGACATACTCCCAAAACACCACAGGAATGATTAAAGACACATAAAATCACTGTTTCTAGATTTGAACACTACTGACTGTGTGTAGTGTAAATTGAAGAGGGCACATGTTTGTCTAAATGCACAAACCTAAAAAAAACAACAAAAAAAAAAAAACAAGCCATAAACGTTCTGCATGGAGAAATGGACCAAGATCTCCAAGCATGTGTGTTGTAGGGACAAATGCAGTACACAGTTGCTGTTGTTTAAATTAAAGATTCAAGAGACTCAAGAGGTTTATTGCCATGTGCACAATGAAAACATATCGGTTTACAAAGATATTCCTACTTTGCAAGTCTCCCTTGCACATAATAAATTTTAAAAAATGAAAATATAATGAAAACTATACAATGTCCCTGTAGCTCATATCACTTATTGCATGTGTTATTCCCTTATGGATGATCATTTCTGCTTGTTCTAATGAATGGTGCGAAAAAATGTACCAACTCACAGTGTCACAGTGACCTGTAGAGAAAGAGTATCTCTTAATAGCATGTGTAGTTTAGTTTATTTGTGTGTGTGTGTGTTTGTGTGTGTTGTGTGAGCTGAGAATACAAAGCCAAAATGAGAGAGATTTGTGAACAGCTCATTTGTGCGCAGCCTGGAAAGCCAGTTTTAGAAACTGTAGGCCTTTTTCAAACTACTAATTAGCCCCAGTGTAAAACCAGACATGGTTTTCTTTGATCTAAGTTCACTACAACCCCAGAAACACCACAGGTCTTTGAATTTCAACTGCAGTAATTTTTGTACCGAAGTTTGCTTGAGATCCAGCATGCTGAACAGATGCAGAGGGTGAGAACTAATGATTTGTGCATATTAGTAAAGCACATTAGTGTTCGTTTGGCACAGCAGTGTGACGGCATGAGCGCAGGGTTGTTTTTGGCATTTCCCTGCTCACTAAATGGAGCTTGCTGGAAACTAGTTACTTTTGTTCTAAGTGCTTTCACCTCTTTTTCCAGGACAGGTTCTGTGAATGCTTTCGATCAAAAATGCTGATGTGCTAACAATGCAGGAAAGCTAAGCGAAGCGTTTAGCCAGAGCTCTATTATATGTTTAGATGCACGTTCTACCTTTCTAAAATTTGAAGCAAAGCCCAAAAAAAAGTACAGGAATGATGACTAAGCAAAACGGAACCAAACAAAATGCTAACCTGATCAGTTAGAACCCAGACTTTACTGAAGCTTTCACACACGAACTTACATTTTTGAATCCACACCAGTTTTTAAAAATACTTAGGGAAGAAGGATAGTTGTTTTGGAACAAGTGAGTTTTCCATCACCTACAGTGACCTTAGAGCATGATCTCACAGGCTGATTAAATTCAATTACAAATGGCATCTAAAACCAGCAGAGAGCTTTACCGTTTGTAGTTTTCCCTAAATAAATAAATGATTTAATAATGTAATCATATCACCATGTGTGATGCAATCTTCCTAGAAACTCATTTGTGGCCTATTTATTTATAAACATCTAGAAGTAAGAAATATTGTTTTATTACAGACACCACATTCAGAAACAGCAACAGAAACAGCTTGATGTATTTTTGCCACAACTGATTATATAAACTATTTTAACTAGCTGTTCTTCTCAAAAGTTAGGCCAATTTGTCACCTAGACCAAATGTCCATCTGACAGTCCTAAACCTGGTATAGTCTGTACAGCTTTTAAAACCTTGTTTACAATCGCTTATTGAATGCTATTAATGCTTATGATTAGAGATGGGTAATACAATAAAATTCAGACTTTATACTGTTTGTTTTTTCCTTCTTTATTAAATAAAAATGTCTATTGTAGATTTATCTTTAAGCACTGTGCTATGGTGTTATTTTCATATCATCCCAATCTACCAGTAATTTATTTCATTACACTTTAGAGAAACAGTCCTCTGCATGACAGTGTTGCTATGTAGAAAAATGTGCATTAAAAACATATAGTTTGTCATACAATCTTGTCAGAGTGAGCATGTCCATGCCACGCACCCATGAGATGTCATTACTCACACTCAGCTCAGGTTATGTGGGCAGTAGCTATCTCCTGCCAACAGTTTTCCTGCCTGTCATGGAAGGATGATCAAGAAATCTCAAACAGGAACATATGATATCAGTTACAGTCCAATCCCCCCCATCTTACATGCAGTCTGCCTTCTGTCTGCTCTTTCTTTGAGTCATTCGGTTGATGATATTGTTGTTGCCATGTGCAGATACACATGTGCAGTGAACTTTGGAAAAAGAATTCATGACACTGAAAGAATTAATCCGATTGTCAGCATGAGCCTGAGCAGTTATCATCTGGCACATAATGCGAGTTAGCCTCACATCTTCTGAACAGAGCACAGCATCTCCTTAGCAGGTCTAAATCTTTTAGCTTTTTCTTCTTTGTTTGCTTCTTTTGATAGAATGCATTAATGGTTTTGATGCATAAATCTATGATTATTAGTCAACAGAGCAGCTTCCAGCAAAGTAAAACATAAAATCACATTTTTTTTTCTCCTTAATTAAGCGGTTTCCTTCTATTTTTGGATCCCTCTCATCTCCGGCTGTATCGCAGGTTGTTTGATAACTCTAATGAGGGCTTCAGGAACTGGGAGTTCATGACAGTGCACTGCTGGGGAGAGAGGGCGAAAGGCACATGGACCCTGGAGATATCCGACTCACCCTCGCAGCTCCGCAGCAACTTCAATGTTCTAGGTAAGGGCTATAAAGATTAGAGCTCTATCCTGGGTGTTGAGAGACTGCTGACGTATGTCTATGTTTCTAGACCCCTCTAAATCTTTTCATTTGACCAGTGTTATAGTGGAAGATTTTTGCTGAGCGACTGTTACACAACTGCGCCTGAGTGCTTTTCCTGTCAGTCTTTTAGTGTCTGTGATACACTGATTATAAAACATTCAGATCCAGTAATAAAGACATGAATCACTGAAGGGTGTATGCAGACCTGCAAACCTTTAAACTGCTGTTTTAAACTCTTCGATATTTATGGACACTATGGAAGCCCTTTCATTTGATTTCACATTATGAGCACTCATCTAGTCTCAATTTGCCTGGTTCCAAGATACGCTGATGCAGCAGATTTGCTTTCTTAAAAGTAAATGATGAATGTTTGTAAGTGGAGTTCATACAATGAAGAGTAACATCTAACATTTTACAAATAATTTTGACGGTAATGGTAATTAAGAGGTAATAGAAACATTAAAAACTGGAGTGTGCGTATATACAGGTTTTACAGTTGCCAGAGTTCAAAGCCCCATTGTAAAACCCTGTATATATGTGCAGTCAAGTTTTAAACTTATTCACGTAATATGTTAATGGACTATACTGAAAAAATATTTTCATACATCCAACCCATGGCCGATACTAGGAACTATACATTACTCCTCTTCAGGGTTGCCAGATCCATCACTGCATCCAAACACATAAGAATTCATATTTATATTTGCTCTAGTCTGTTCAGAGATCCATCCTTTTATCTATCAGTTGAGTTACATTAGTTGAGTTACTGTCATCACTTTGTCTGATGATCGAATTTCATTAACTGAAGGTATTTGATATGATTTTAATTTTCCCTAAGTGACTTTTTCACACTGAGGGCCTTTGCATTGACATTCCCTAAGGCACCTACAGAGATTTAAAGCACCAGCTGAAGAACGGAAAATAAATAAATGTACTTTTTTTAATAGCGGGCATTTAGTTTATTTTGTAGGGGTTTGCAGGCTGTGAAATGTTGATGGGCCAGAAAAATGGTGACAGGACTGAAATTGTCCACAGGCTTTAGTTTGGGCACTGGCCTATATGAATGTCCTGTTTCTTTCTTTTTTCTACTAAACTCTATCCTCCTTGCTATGTCATTATCTCTGTCTCCCTTGGTGGCTCTCACAGGTAAGCTGAAGGAGTGGACTCTGATTCTCTATGGCACATCTAAGCATCCCTATCAGTCTCACGGTTCTCAGCACTCTCGTGCTCGGATGCTGGAAATTCCAAGTGTTAAGAGTCCAGAGCCTTCACCCAGCACAGCCCCCCAACACGAAGATGAGGAAGAGGAGGAGTACACTGGTACAAATAATGTTCCTTGTGATTAATAATTCTCACATATTTTCCCTCTGATGATAAAAGCTCTCAGAACGTTTGGATATGAAACTTTTCATCCAATTATAAAATAAAACTCCTGCTTAGATGTGAGAACATTAATTTTCAACTGCTCATGTAACAGTTAACATGTTTACGGAGGTGATGCTACTTACGTCAGTGAACGTAAGTGCTACAGGACCTCAGTTTGCACCATCAAACCTATATAGATGCCACCCCAAGCAACACACAAACAGAGCAGAAATCCATTCATTTTCTGCTGCTAATGGACAAGCTCTGTTCTGTGCTGATGCTTTCAGGGCCATGCCATCATGAGTGTGGTGATCAAGGCTGTGATGGCCCAGATGCTGAGCACTGCCTAAACTGCATCCACTTCAGCCTTGGCAGCCTGAAGACCGGGAGGTAAAACACATATAATGGCTTCATTTAAGTTATGTACTGTTCACTTTAAAACTATCAGTTGAAACTTGCTCCTTTCATTTTCAGATTTCATTCAGCTTCTCTTTTCCTTATATAGTATACAAAAATTGGCCACCTATTAAGCGTAATATGTATGAACCAAAATGATCAATTGTTATAGCTCTAATAATTAATCATTTACATCTCAGGCACATAGTGAGAGTTAGACTTCATAATGGTCAAAAGTCGATTCACGCTTTTGTATTTTTTTCTTCATGGCAAGCTTTTTAGATCTACATCACCTTCATAGAATTAGTATTGACTTCTTAAGCAACTTGTCAAAAAAATCTGTTGGTTTTAAAACCGCTTAATGGACTTCCTTGGCAGTCATGATTTAAGACCACAGAGTGAGCGTTTATTGAGTAGAGAAGCCATTATTTGTTTTTCATCAGACAACCTTGCCAGCTTTATTAAGCATTTTAGTGTTTTACTGATCTGAGTGCTTTCTGTTTCATTTGTATGACGATTACAGTGCTAGGTTGGTTCTGATATTATTATTATTAGTAGTAGTAGTAGTAGCCTGCACACCTATATATTTATGCAAATATTCAATCAGCCAATTATGTAGCAGCAGAGCAATGTATAAAATTATGCAGATGCAGGTCAAGAGCTCCAGTTAATATTCACATCAAACATTAGAATAGGGAGATCAGCTGTTTTTTAAATACTTAATCCAGTCCATCTGGCACCAGTGATCATGCTACAGTCGATCCACTGCGATCACATTATTTCCCATTCGGATGTTTGATATGAACATGAATTGAAAATATTTTATCTGCATTATGGTGCATGCTGGTGCCACGTGGCTGATTGTACTGTTTTGCACGAATGCGCAGGTGTTCCTAATAAAGTGGATGACGAATGTATATTATATATTTTGCTATGCATTATGTTTACAAAATACTTCTCTCCTCTCTATAGGAGGTGTGTTAGCCACTGTCCGTTGGGTTATTTTGAGGACAGTGAGGTGCGAAGGTGCAGGCGTTGTCACCGAGGCTGTGAGAAGTGTGTGGGCCGAGGCTCCAACGAATGCCGCTCCTGCCGGAGAGGATTGTACTTCTACACAGAGGAGACCTTGTGTGTAGAGAACTGCCCCGTTGGATACTTCAATGATGAGGGTGAGGGTAGGAACGGAGAATGTGTGGCACTTTCTCTGTGAATTTTCTCTTTCTTTCTTGCTTCTACTTGCATACAGTGAAAAAGCCATGCACAACGCTTCACTGTTGTTTCAGCATTTCTTTGTCTCCCTAATTCAACACAAACTGAGGTCTGGCACTGCCTTTGTGACATTAATCTTTGTTTTGAAGAGAGATATGATAAAGAAACAGGGTACTTCTGAAGCACAGCAAGTGCCTGTGCAAGTTTTTCAGGATCTGTCCTCTACAAATGCAACTCCAAGAAGAGTTAGTAACACTGGTGCACAGATTTAGGCCCCAAGACTGATATTTATTATCTGATTCTTAATCCATCAAATACTGCTGCAACGAATGCACACCATCTGTGTCAAATTGAGCTGAACTGAACTGGCTCGGGATATTAAGTGAATAAGCACTTCACACACTTGCACAGATACCAACCCCTTACCCCTGCCCCCACACACACACTTAGACAATAGACATAGACATCTGGAGATTTTTGGATTGTTTTGTGCCAGTTTGAATACACACTTGTGATGGAGGTGGCCTTCATGTCACTGTAGATTAATGTGTTGACTGGACATCTCTGGCACTCATGAGCTCTGATACAAAGAGAGGTTGAAATGCCTGACTTGAATTAGCAGTGTTTGGACATGTTAGCCTCAGCTGTTATGCACACACACATGCACACACACATGCACACACACACACACACACACACACACACACACACACACATACAGCAGGCAGATGCTGTTGGAGTGGGGAGTTTTTGGAGGTTGCTTAAATTGATTTAATTTGCACTTCTGGTAAACTATATCACATCCAGATTCCCATGTGCTTAATCTACAGTGTTAAATGCAATATGATGGCTGAATTTCCACCTCCATTTCCCCCTTCTGTCTCTCACTTTCTCTTTGTCTCAATTTGTCTGTTTTTTTGTCTCTTTATTCCTGACGATCCCATTCCAACGCCCAGTTCAGAGACATTGTCTGAAGTGCCACGAGAACTGTGTGAAGTGCCTACAGGATTCTGACAGATGTACAGCATGCAAAACAGGCTTTAGGTAAGACAAGTAAAGGAAAAAAAACACTGTGGATAACATGACTTAATATTCATTATTTAGCTACTGGTGATGTCTCAAACGTAAGAAATTTTTCTAAATGTCTACTTTTAGCAGAAAACCTGGTTGTTGTCATACTTATGCAAATAATACCAAGGTACGGTGATCTGTTCCCAGGACAGTCTCTGGACTTCCCAAAATAATTCTGAATCGGCTAAAGTTTTATTTGAACTAGCTCTCTCTTTACGGGTCATTTTACATATTTCTCTTCAGCTGTGGGAAGTGACTGAAGGAATAAGTTCGCGAGTACAAGTGGTGGTTCCTCCGCAGCATTTCTGCTCTTCATGAAAGGGTAATGAGCTTGGAAATACATGAGTGCCTCGGGGTAAAACTCTGGCTCCTCTGAATCGAGTTGTGGTGTTCTGGGCACCTTACAAAGTTGTTTGCAGGTCAGCTCCCACTAGATATGCATGGGGCAAGAATACCCTGGGGCTGATCCAGGACCCAGTGGAGGGATTATATCTCACAGCTGGCTTGTAAACATCTGGGGATCTGCGGCTAGGGATAAAGTCTGAATGAAACTGCTTGAGTCTGCTACCACCACAACCCCAACCGATAAAAGGAAGAATATTAATGAAAAATTAACTACTAAAACTAATTTTTGAATAACTATGGATGTTGTGTTCAAAATGTAATTTCGGAAGAATGTAATATAATGCTATATAGTTATAATAAACTATAATTGTTAACTATGTCATGTTTCTGTTTTCTTTCTTTTTACAGAATTATTTTCTTTCATAACTTTCAAGTTATTAGAAATTTTGGAACAAGTCACTTTGTTTTACTGATCTTACTACTGATATGTCCGACATTGTTCAACTTTGGTTACAGTCTATGTATATTCTTTATTTAAACGAATACATACATGTCCTTGTTTTTATGTGAGAGCGTTTTCCCCTCTACTTTTATTGTATGTTTCTAGTCTTTCATCCAAATGATTATTTCTGTGATTTAAATTAGTGAAATTGATAAAGTAAGCCTTTCGGGGCAAAGATTGTAGCCATTCAGTTTGAGTGATGTAGATTTCGATCAGATCTCTCCGATCAGCCCTCGGTGGATCTCTGAGAACATCTGCAGTAAAGGAAATTTGAAAATTCCAGTCTAAGCATGAATAGGTTACGTTGAGGTAAAGAGCAGTCTGTGTTAGTTTACTGTCTAGAGTACATCTGGTCATCTTTATACAGTATGTGCTGTCTGTTCTGCGGTTTACTTCCTGCTGCTTTATATTTTTTTAAAAATCCTTTCTTTATTCCCCTTATTCAGAGCAAATCTTCACATGCCTCAAGTCATGAGCTGGCGGGGACCCTATAGCACTTTATCTGCCTCGTTCAAAAGTTCTAGCTTGTACCATTGAAGTAGTTTGTGGAGGCTTTTGGAACTCTTTGAGCTTTAGATCCAAGGCTCTTCATGCTGAGTTACAAAGAATGAGAAGAACATGAAAGCATGTTTACCTTCTCATTTTCAACCACTAACCCCTATAACCTTGGCTCCCTATCAGAAAGCTGCAATCTTTGCGCTAAAGCTCAAACCACTCAAAGAGCAGCAGGCAATGGACAATGAAATTACTGAAAACAGTGACGGCCCAAATTGAAAGACATCTTCCGTCTTCATCTCTCTGTCTCCTGTATTATAAACTGACTTCTTGTTCTCTCTCTCTCTCTCTCTCTCTCTCTCTCTTTTGTTCTTCTTGCAGTTTAGCAGGAATGACCTGCGTCCCGGAGTGCACAAATGGAACCTTCTTTAACTTGGAGGAGATGAAGTGCAGCCCCTGCCATGTCTCCTGCTCCACCTGCACAGGTCCTCTTCTATTCTAGTCTAGCCTTTTCTCTTTATGGTTAGGTAATATGTAAATAATAACACAGAACAGACTGTGCTGTTATATACAGTATATGCTTAGATATTATTTTTATATAACCACATGGTCTAGTGTGTTATTCTACTCATATCACAGTGATATGTTATAGATTGTTTCATTTATTAATGTACCACAAGTCATACAATTTAATGGTGATAGTTTTAGAAGATAGAAAATTTAATGCTGTGGAACATCTGTAAGACAAGTTAGTTCTAAATAAAGTTATAATCATGATCATGCAGTAATAGTCCGACCAGCATCTCCTTCTCTCTCTCTCTCTCTCTCTCTCTCTCTCTCTCTCATTCTCTTGAAACCAGCAGTTTGTTATTTTACAGTGAAAACGGAAAGCGTTAATTTCTCGGTCCGAAGACTTTCCCACGCTGGAAGCTTTATAAAGCACTATGACTGCTGCAAATGGCTAGCTCCCATAACTCCTCTCATAAACATTAATTAATAGTCTCTAAACAAACCTGATACCGATTAAAAATTGTGCCTTGTTAAATAACACACTTAAAAATCCAGTTATTATTAGTCTTAAATTATGTGGAGTGTCTGTGTATAAGCTGTTGCCATAGAAACTATAACATATTAGAATGAGTGAATTAATATTAATATATTGTTCATGTGATGGACTGGTGACCTGTCCAGAGTTTACCCATGCCTTTCGCCCAATGTGTGCTGGGATAGGCTCCAGCAGATGACCCTAATTAGGATTAAAGCGAGTATAGATAACGGATGGATAACGTTCATGTTACAGCTGGAAATACTTTGGAAGACGTGCAGGTTTATAAAATTAATCCACAACGTCGTGAGAATTCTGTCATGATATGATATAAAGCAGTATAAATCAGTGAAAAATACAGTTTCAGAGAAATTGTGTGATCGTCAGTGTTTTTTTATATATCAAATTACAAACTCTAATCGCAAACTACTGATTAGGTGTTGACATTTTGTGCAGAATTCCTAAAAAGCTTTACATCATTTATTTTCGGAGACATTACAGTGCCTTAAATTGCCAGAATGCATTTAGATAAGTATAGTCAAGACTTTTCACACACACCTCATTTATTCCTCATTGTTTCATGACTCTTTGTATCTGGATTGTGTCCTGATAAGGTTTTAACCACATCTGGTATTTCCCACAAATATTATAAGCAATAGTTTGGTGATCCTCCCAGGAAAAACTGATGATTTCCCAAGTATATATTGTGCCATAAATTTATTCTGAGAATCTGGTGTTGACATGAAAGCCCTCAGGGTCAGAGAGAGAGAGAGAGAGAGAGAGAGAGAGTAATTAATGCATGTAATTTTGATTGCTAGCCAGTAAATTCCAACTGAGAAGCCAACAGTATACTTATTTTTTGCACAACATACTGTTTACCGGAGAATTACTCAAGAAGTATGTGGGACTGATGGAATTTGTTCATCTGTAATGAACAGGCATCTGAAGTAATGTGTGTTATATTAAGCATGGTAATTGGCCCAGAATTTGGTTGCAGAGCATATAAGCTGAACAGCCTGCATGTGTAAAATTCTTCTATACCAAGCCTAATGATGTACAAAGTGTCATCGCAATGTCTAAGGCAAGAAACATTTCCACAAAATATGTGATCAACATCTGCCCTGTATAGTGAGAAGGAGTAGTCTGACTTTGCAGACATGCAGATTAGCTAACTTGTTAGTGAGCTTGTTAGTAAAGCGTATCTTGCCTTGCCTTTGTTGCATGGCAACTGAGCTTTCTTTATTTGGCTAGAACGTGTGGCAGAGAGTTGATTTAGAATAAATCACATATTTATATAAAGAAATTTTTTGATGAAAATATGCCACATGATGAATAGATAAGGACACCGTGACTTAAGGTGCCACATTATGCTGGATTATATTTGACAAGAAAGAGATGTTAGCATTATGTTGCATGGGCCCAAGCTCTCAACCAAAGGACATCTACTTAAGTTAATGCTCATTATCACTGCAGTAAAAAGGCATTTCTATGATAATGATGAAGTCATTGTGATAGGATGCTCTCAAACAAAGAGCATTAATTATATTTGCCTGTGTGTGAGACAGACAGGCATGAGGCATTTTTCCTTGTGAGCGCATGTATTACACATGGATGATGTGATTGACCTGCAGTAGTGAGGGGAATATGTAGCAATAGATTAAACCAGCTCACTGGTGTTTGTGTGTGTGTGTGTGTGTGGGTATGTGTGTGTATCCCCTTGAGATGATGTTCTGACTGTACAGCTTAATTAGTTCAGTCAAAGCTGTTTCTCACACCACTGGCTAGAAGTGCTGTGTGTTGGATGTGCATTGGGTGTGTGTGTGTGTGTGTGTGTGTGTGTGTGTGTGATTTGGAAAGAGGTTTTACTCTTGTGATTAAAGGGCTTGATGACTTCTTTATGGCTTCTTCCTGAGCAATAATGTGACTATCTAATTTAGCCCCAAGCTTTAAAATGAATCTGATCCTACCGTCTCAGGATGATGTTCTCTATAATATTTTCACTGCAGACATAATAAAGAGATAAAGGCTGAGAAGATCAGTGTTGGCATAATGTTATTGATATCTGCTGTGTATTCTTCCGCATAGGACCAGGTATGGAGGAATGTCTCCTCTGCTCCCATGACTTCCTGCAGGAGGAGTGGCAGTGCGTGCGTAAATGCAGCCCTGGGCACTACCAGGGTGACAACACAGGATTTCCACAGAGGATGTGCCACAAGTCAGTCTCGTTTCTTTACGTTTTAACCTATAACAGTTTATCATTTGTTTTCTAATTGGGTGTTATTGTAGCCTGAAACTGACATCAGGAATGAAACTGCTAGATTCTGCTGAGATAACAGAAACACATTATTATTGCTAGATTGATTATTTGTTTGTTTTGTGGTGCTGACATCCATTTTTTTTAAAAACTACTCACTATGTTTTATACTGCTTGAGCTGTTAAAGTTTTTATTAATTTAGAGCTTTTGAAGCAATGGGTTGAGAAATGAGTTGTATACTAATTTATCCAGTCAGCCAAGACAAGTCCAGTTTTGCTTCCTTTGCTTAGCACTGGCTCTGTGAAGTAATGGACGTCTATCTCACTCAAAATAGCAGTGTTACACTGCTAATTTCTTAGCAGTGTTACACGAATTGTAAGTTTTCAGACATTCTGATCTATTTTAATGTATTTTTCATGACCTCAGTTCAGTATCTCACGGCTATACTCGGAGCATACTCGGAATTAGGAGCACAATTAACTGTAGGCACACAATATGAAATGATCGAGGGATGCGCTGCTAAATGGGACAGATACAACTATGACTATTCATAGAGCAATATATAGTCAGTATGCTAGATTTTAGGTTTATTGCAATGGTTTCAATGAGGTTTATTTCAGTGATTGCCATCTTCTCATTTGTATATCATTGTATACAATTTATTTTTTTAAGTTTCTCTCTTGCATTCATGTTACACTGATTCACTTTACAAAGGCAGGTGTTTAAAAGTGGTGGTCTAAAAGCTGTTGAAAAATGGCACACTCAGAAAAGCGCCTTGAATCTGAATGGCACACTCAGAGAAGTGCCTTAAACAGGACTAATTTCACTAGCTAATCATTTCTCACCAGCCCTTCATGCAGATTAACACATTTTCTGAGACAGACAAAACCAGATGTAAACAAAGGCATTATTTAGCTAATTTAACTAGGCTATGCCACCGAGTAGCTGCTTTCTCAATATTGCCTTTCCCATCACCACAATCACCAGTAGCTGCTTTTGTATTGAAAAGTCTGCCAACGATTCTTTACTTTTCTTTGTATGATTTTAGGAAAACACATACAAGGTAACTTAGAAGATGAGAAATAAGAAAAAAAGATCCTGCAAAAGCCAAAAACATGACACAGAAATATATACACAGCCTGACTAACTAACAACATGACATAAGAAACAAAGCAAAAACCATTGAACTAGGAGGAGAAGGGAAATGGATTTAAAACAATAATGTAAACACATGGTGGAATAAGAACACAATATGATATGCAAGCAGCAGCTGCCACACTGGGAACTGTGACACAGGCTGAGAGGGATTGTGATAGCACCAGCTTTATGCTTGCTCTCCATTGTTTTATCTTTCATTTATATGCATCCACAAACATTGGGAAATTTATAATAGAACATAAAGGACCAAACCAATCACAAGCAGCGTCTCTGAGAAGTAGCGTCCTAGTGGTAGCTTCATACATGGTATAAGTAGATATAGCCTTTATTTGTCACATATACATTATAGCACAGTGAAATTCTTTTCTTTGCATATCCCATCTTTGGAGGTTGGGGTTCAGAGCCAGCCATGATACAGCACCCCTGGAGCAGAGAGGGTTAAGGGCCTTGCTCAAGGGCCCAACAGTGGCAACTTAACGGTGCTGGGGCTTGAACCCTCAATCTTCTGGTCAACGACCCAGAGCCTTAACCATTTGAGCCGCCACTGTATAAGTGTGATATACATGGTATAAGAGAAGTAAGAGAAAAGAAAAAAAATAATAATAAGATTTAAGAAGGTTCCCAAACTTTCTGGAGTAGCCGTATTTGATAATCAATAAAAGGTGGTCTTGTTCACAACACACTATAGGAGAAACTGCACTTTCGTTTATAAATATTGGCTGTGACAGTTATATCTAAAAAACAAGGTTATGTAGATTAATGGTGTTGTTTGTAGCACATTTATGAAGATTTGTGTATGTATTTATGGAAAAGGCTTCAGGTGTAATAGACCCAAATTACTTGTTAGGTACATTAGTCTTGTGGCTCCAAGGCAATATTAAAGAAGCAAATATTGGACATCATCCATGACTGATCATCTACATTTGCAGTAAGGAGAAACGTGTACAATTGTTTTTCTCTTATCCTTTCCTTTAACCCCAGTGAAAGCCAATAATATTTTTTATATACTTTCTGGTATTTAGGAATTTGCTATGCTGATGTCAAACAGTCAACACTCATTATACACACACAGTATATATATATACTGTTATATCAGCATATGAAACAAAATGAAATCTATGTTTATATGCTTTACATTCATTTTATGTGACTTGGTCTCCATTATGGAATCATTAGTTTATGTTGTTGTTTTTTTCATTCATTAATTTGTCCATTTGGAGAATTCATGGTCTATCCTGGAAACACTGGGCATGAGGTTGGAATGTATTATACTGATTGGGATGCTAATTCATCACAAGGCACTATGCACACACATTCACACACCCGTTCACATCTCTAGATACTTCAATCACTTTAGTTTTTGGAAGGAGGTAGGAAACAGCAGAAACTAAAGGGAATCCGCATGGAGAACATGCACAGACAGTAACCCGAGCACAGTGAGTTGCACTACTGCGCCACTGTGCCGTCCCTTTTTCTCTCCATCAATAGTGACTTAGGGATTTGTGAGCAGCTGTAGCAAACCACTTGCTCACCTCCTGCAGAAAGGTTGAATTTACAGCACTATCACCACGTTTTAGATGTCTGTAATGGGTCACTATAGAGGCAGACAGAACTCAAGCTACCTTGTCCCTCTGGCTCATAAATCAGGAGGTTTTCTCTTTATGAAAGATGTTCAAAGCAAATAGAGGCTTTAATAGGAGGTCACGGATGGTGAATGAATGCTCTTCTGGAAGAAAGAAGAGGTTGTGTAGAAAGGTGAATCTTGTGTGTGTGTGTGTGTGTGTGAGAGAGAGAGAGAGAGAGAGAGGGGCTGTGAGAAGAAGTAGGGGTGACAAGACCAGACAGCCGTAAAATAAAAGCAAAGTTTGACCCTGAGGAAGAATGTACAGAATAAAGAGCATTAGTTAAAACCATGTACCACTGCAGGAGTGACAAACACACCATAAAAGGTTTGACTCTTCTCCAAGGTCACAAGGAAAAAGCATTTGTTAATGTATATGCCAAAGACTTTTGCGGGATGTTTTATTTCCTCCTACTATCAATGTAAAGTTTGAGGCTTTCTCTTCAGAACCACCAAATGAAGCTGGAACACAAGAGAAACATGGAACAATTATACGGCCTGTCCTAGTGTGTGTGCCACATATTTATTTTATATTAAATGTACTGATTTTGTTGCTAAAGTGTGGTTAGATAAAAAAAAAAATTGTGAGTCAGGTGTATACTAATATTAAGGTGCCTTTTAAATTATGTGCCTTCACAGTGTCCACCACTTCTGCGTATGTGCTGCTTGTGTTTGTAAATGAGCTCTGCTAGAAGAACTGAGCTGATACACCGACCAGGCATAACATTATGACCACCTGCGTAATATTGTTTTGGCCACCCCTTTTGCTCCCAAGACAGCC
Source organism: Hemibagrus wyckioides (assembly GCF_019097595.1). NCBI lineage: Eukaryota > Metazoa > Chordata > Actinopteri > Siluriformes > Bagridae > Hemibagrus > Hemibagrus wyckioides. The sequence goes on from NC_080719.1 coordinate 9,143,102, forward strand.
CTGACCTGTCATGCACTGTGTATTCTGACACCTTTCTATCAGAGCCAGCATTAACTTCTTCAGCAATGTGAGCAACAGTAGCTCGTCTGTTGGATCGGATCACACGGGCCAGCCTTCGCTCCCCACGTGCATTAATGAGCCTTGGCCGTCCATGATCCTGCCTCCGGTTCACCACTGTTCCTTCCTTGGACCACTTTTGATAGATACTGACCACTGCAGATCTGCAAGAGCTGCAGTTTTGGAGATGCTCTGATCCAGTCTTCTAGCTATTACAATTTGGCCTTTGTCAAACTCGCTCAAATCCTTACGCTTGCCCATTTTTCCTGCTCCTAACACATCATGTTAGCCATGATGAGGAGTCAGTGTTATTCACTTCACCTGTCATAATGTTATTAATGTTATGGTTTTTACTTTTATGTCAGAGGTGTGCACCAGATATATGCTTATGTATGTGTATTTAACATACGCAAAATGCTGTTTGTTTGGTTGGTGCTTTTTGTGCGAGTTTTCCCGTTAAATTTTCCCCCATTTTCTCACTAATTTAGTCTTGGTCAATTTCTACCCATCAGCCAGCATTCTCCTATCCTATAAAACCTAACAACAGGGGAGGGTGAAGGCTATCATGTGCTTCCTCCATGTAAAGCCAGCCAACTGCATCATGCAGCATCACTGTGATTGACAGGAGAGAGAGCACAGCCAATTTTAGACCCTTACACTCCCAGGCACAGATGACCGTGGCACCACTGGAATACAAACATGCTTCATTTTAATCGTTTGCATTGGAACGGTGTATTAATGCACCTATTAACATTAATTATACCTCATGAGTGTGTGATTTTATTTAGCATATTTTCCTATCTTGCCACTAAAATTACTTCTATGCCACTGTTTTAAAGCTGTCTGTTCTTATTAGACAATTTCCCCTGAACTTTGTGTCACTGGCATTCTGATCAAGATAAAAAGTAATCCCAGCAGAAAGCAATCTTACAATCACCTGCAGAATATTTCCTCATAGAATGAACATAGAATGATGCAATAGGAAATAAAAAAAAGCATGATGTTTGTATAGAGTTATCTGGTGGATACACTTGTTCATACAAGATATATTTAAGGTTTGAGTGCAGTGTTCTTTTGAATAATGATTCTGAACTTTCTGTCTCACTCTCCCAAATTTAAGCTGACATTTTCCAGTACTATGTGCTCACTCTCATCATATGATTTCCCTCATTTCTGGCTTTATATCTGAGCGTGTGAAAATGTGCGTCATACCGATTGCTGAGAATCAGTGGAGGAGCCAGAAGGGTTCAGTGTGCCAGCCTGAGCCGGCCGATGCCCTCATACATATTAATGTCATGATGCTCCAGGTTTATTGCTTTGGTGCCTTGCATTCATTCATCCATAATGATCAGAAATTTAGTCACTCTCTTTGATTTCTAAAAAAACTTGGTTAAAACTATGTTTTTTTGTTAAAAAGAAATGACAGTGTAGTGAGCACTGTTCCGCTCATGCATGTGTGTGATTTGCATGTTGTGTTTTGCAGATGTGAGGAGAACTGTCTGCGCTGCCACGGGCCTGGAACAAGCTGTACTCAGTGCAGAGATGGATACAACGTGGTCAGCGGTACCTGCATAATCAACGCCACCTGTAACAATAGTAAGCACAGAAGATTCAGCACGGCCTGAAAGTTTTGAGAAACCACATTGGTTGAAATGTTTCACTTGCACTGTAGGACACATTGCCTCTAGCACTCCTTATGCCTCTAGAAAAAAACCTCCTCACTGTCTAGATTTTGCTTTTATAGAGGGAAAGGACACACAATGGGAAGCTAGTGGCACTGCCATATCCTCAGGCAGTTTATTGGGTTTTACTGGTCACTTGCAGTTGATGTGGGCTCAGTGTGCTGTTTACGAATCCCATTATATAGTTTTTTTTTCTCATATACATTATAGAACAGTGAAATTCCTTCTTTACATACCCAAGCTTGTTAGGAAGTCACAGGGTCAGCTTGAACTCCCCCACCTTGCCACCAGTGCTATATTACTGTCTTACTGTATTGACATTACAGACATTATCGTTTTAAGCTCATCAGGCCTGAGATAATATCAGCCAGTAAGTACATCTCTGGAAAGATATCATTATATATCAGTATGTATAATACCGAAATCCTGCCATTCACTTCATGTGTAGTGTAGTTTTTTTTTATGTATCACTGCTGTTGTGTTGATGCTGGAGAAGAACACTAGTGTAAACTGCGAAAACACATTTATCATTAGTCTAGACTGAAATTATGTGTTAGATTCCTTTAAATTACTTGGGTACTATAGAAACACTAGCTGTTATATGACATCAATCCACACCCAAGGTGGGGTCGCATCTGGCCATCTGGTATGTTTTAGTACATTTGCCAAAGATTACGATGTTTAATTTATTAACGTGCAACACTTCAGGGTTTATAGTCAGATTTAAGATTGAACATGTGTGGAATCCTCTCTTACCAACTCTTCCTTCTCTGTCTTTTACTCAAAAAAATGCAGCTTATCATTTTACCAAGAAACTAGAAAGTGTACACTCCTCTGTCCTAAAGACTTTTGGTCTGGGGAATCATGTTACTAAGCAGTAACTCTCGAGACTCTTTACATAAATGCTAACAAACTGTTTGTTAAACATCTTGTTAGTAGTTTTAGCTGCAGAGCATCTGCTGTCCAAGTCCCTGTGTCTGAGCTGTATTACGATGCACACATGGTTCGTTACAGCTGGATCTGCTGCCAAAAATAATGCACACCTTCTGACCAATCAGATTTGAGCATTCAGTGACGCTGTAGTATAATATAAAGTTGTCATTAGAAGTATAGCCAGAACTGATGTCAGAGATGCTGCTATAGAAATGTCTTCAGACTTTAAACTTCTGACCAGTCAGAACTCAGAATTCCACAACACTGTGATATAAAATCATGTATGATACATGCTAGAGGCGAGAAAATATTCCAGTGCTTTGCAATTTAAAAGAGTTCTGGATGTAACATAAAAAACATTACATTACATTATTTGCAACCCTGAGCAATGATATTGAAATTGGCTTTTGCACTTGTTGCAATACAGGCTGTAGGGAAAAGTTGTTTACCAATTGTGTAATGATGAATTTTTACTGGAACAGAGCTGAGCTAGACTAGAGCTGCAATGTCATGCCGTGCTTCGACACTCCATTTTTACAGCTTTGTTTTTGCGGTTTCTTTACCAGAGAGCTTTTAGAGGCCACTCGAGTTTTAAATCGTCTCTAACAAAGCTGGTTGCAGACGGCTCAGCTGTGGACCACAGGGACTTATTCATTAGAAATAGAGAGAGAGAAGGAGAAAATAAAATACAGTAAAATAGATAGAGAGATACAGGCAGGCAGAAAAGCAAACTAGAAAAGAAGAGAGAAAGGAAAGAGAGAATTTATTGGAAAGAGAAAGGAATGTAAATGTATGAAGGAGAGAGAGAGACTATAAAACAACAACAAATGAGAGGCTGGAAAGAACCATGGGACTTGGATGAGGGGGTATAGGGTATAAGAGGTTGTGAATAGGCGCTGCAGCAGGGTGCCAACAATGCTGCTTTGAGAAAATTCTATCCCACATTAACCCAAAACTCTCTTTTATCCAGGCTTACATAACAGCACAACTGGGATGACCAGGCCAGGCGAGAATGTGGAGTGAAAGAAGGCATGGGTATGAGAGGAGGCAAAAGACTGGAGTGGAGGATTCTACATAGCAAGAGGGCAGAAGGAACATATAATAAAATAATAATAGAGAGAGAGATGCACAGATCAGATGCCTACACCGCATTTTAGCATTAAAATATTTAACTGTCACAATTTGTTAAACATGAGATATGCCTATAAACAGATCAAGGGTTAATAACTACTGTTATGTCCATTGGCTTATATTGCACATGTATTACAGAGAGTTTCCGTCTGCAAAATACAGGGTGTTGTACATTTTTCTAAAGAACAGCTTGATAGTATTTACTGACTTCATAACCACAATTACATTGGTTCTTTAATATACTTTACCATAGATACACAATATGACTAAACGTTTATGGACACCTGATGATCCTGTTTAATTATTCTGCAAACTGGTGCCACAAAAGTTGTAGCAAGGGATGTCTCTGTATACTGGGATTTTACAAAGCCAACTCTCTCCTAACATCAGTGGCAGAACTCATTAATGCTCTTGTGGCTGAATGGGCAAATCCTTACAACCACACTCCAAAATTTAAAACCCTTCTCAGAAGAACGGAGGTTATTATAATCTAGAATGTAATGTTCAAAAAGCACATGAGGATGTAAAGGTCAGGTGTCCACAAACTTTTGGACATACAGTGTACCTTGATTGTTAGTTTTTACATGTCATTATTTGATTTATTTTTACTGTAGAAGTCGTATGCACATGCGTGAGTTGTGTAATAACAGATACAAACATAATTTGTTCTCAACGCACCTGGCCCAACACATTAAGAGCTTTATGTATTGAATAATAAGGGCTTTTGTTTCGAATAACACATGATAGTTGTTGTGACCTATGCTCAAATGGGATTGATTAAACCATGGTACTAACACATAATACCAATAACAAGATGTCAAGGGTTTAAAGAGTGCTAGCAAAACGTTTCTTGCACAATCTTTTTGCAAAAGTGGCAGGACAGGAGATATGTGAGACCATCCTGAGTTCCCAAATAGGAATTCTGATTTGATTATGTATTTTCTGCATGTTTTTGTAGTCAGAAGTCAGAAGTAATGAGTTAAAAGCGTTCGTTTTTAACCATTATATAGAATGCAAACAGTGAGTTTGACATTTATTTGCTTGCACCTTGTAGACTGACCATGGCTACCAACATAAAAGGTCACAATAAATAAATAAATAAATAAGATTAACACTTCTGATAGTAAATTTACATTAGAAAGTTGGAAATGCAGTTAATATGAGGAGGTTATATCATGCTTTGAACTGAAGGTGTGCTCTAACTCTCTCTCTCTCTCTCTCTCTCTCTCTCTCTCTGTCTCTGTCTCTCTCTGTTCTGCTCATCTAAGCGGATGAAGTGTTCTGCGATATGGTGAAGTCTAACCGGCTATGTGAGAAGAAACTCTTCCGACAGTTCTGCTGCAGGACCTGTTTGATGACAGGATGAATGAATAATGGAAGAGTGAAAGAGAGAGGGACAGGTCACTTCATTCAATATGGCTCTGTTATCTGATGTACATGTTTAATCCATTTATATCTGGATTCAAACCCAACAAACACCTCATTTCAATAAAACCCTGAAAGGGTGCTATTTGATTGCCATAAGATATTTTTTACAGCTATCTGTTTTATAAACTTCATATAGTACAAGTTTAAATAGTTTACTTTTTATTCTGATATGATATTACAGAATTACCAATCAGCCATAAGATTAAAACCACTTGCCTAATATTGTGTAGGTCACCCTTGTACTGCCAAAACAACTCTGACCTTTTGAGGCACTCCACAAGACCTCTGAAAGTATGCTATGGTATCTGGCACCAAGACCTTAGCAGCAGATCCTTTAAGCCCTGTAAGTTGCAAGGTAGGGCCTCCGTGGATTGGAAGCACATTCCACAGATTCTGCACTGGATTGAGATCTAAAGAACTTGTAGGCCAAGTCAACACCTTGAACTGTCATGTTCCGCAGATCATTCCTGAACATTTTTTTGCTTTGTGGCCTGGTGTGTTATCCTATATACCATTAAGGGGTTGTCATGAAGTGGCGTACTTGGTCTGCAACAATGTTTAGGCAGGTGTTACGTGTCAAAGTAACATCCACATGAGTGACAGGACCCAAGGTTTCCCAGCAGAACATTGCCCACAGCATCACACTGCCTATCCCAGATAACATATTTCATGTAGTGCATCCTGGTGTCATCGCTTCCCCCGGTAACACACATGATCTAAACGAAAATGTGACCAGGCCATCATCTACCATTGCTCCATGGTCCAGTTCTGATGCTCATGCTGGCATTTAGGGACCTTTGGTGGTGGACGGTGTCATCATAGGCACTCTGATTGGTCTGTGGCTATAGAACCCCGTACACAGCAAGTAGATCTTCTTTGGGACTAAACCATCACTCACCACATGCAGCAATGAACTGTTGCTGGTTCATCAGTTGCCCTTCCATGGACCACTTTGGTAGGTACTAACCACTGCATACCTCACAAGACCTGCCATTTTGGAGATGCTCTGACCCAGTTATACAGCCATCACAATTTGTCCCTCGTTAAAGCCTTATGCTTGCCCATTTTTCCTGCTTCCAAAATGTGAACTTCTAGAATCAATTTTTCACATGCTGCTTACAATATCCCACCCCTTTACAGCTGCCTTTGTAGCAAGATAATCAATGTTATACACTTCACCTGTCAGTGGTTTTAATGTTATGGCTAATCAGTGTTTATTGCAGCAGGGAGCTGTGTGTGATTATAAAGAATAAGCTGAAAGGGCTGCATCCTCAGTAAATAGATTTCCAGCACTGAGCTGACTTGATGAATATGATGCCATATTCATTGTTTTAAACTTCAATAAGTGAAGAATCTCTTAAACAAATACATTCAACAGCATCATTTATCAAGAAAGATTCATTAATACCCCAGTGAAGGTATTGTACATACTGGAGTGTGAATGTAATGTTTAAACTATTTGCTTCTGTAAGAGTGGCAGAATAAACTAAATGATTTGTTGCCACCAGCAAGTGGTCTGTCTAATGCATCTTTTCTTCCCTATAAACCCTGTGTGCCCCATCTTGAGAAATGCATCACTCTCTCAGTGACCTTTTGGAGCAGGAATTTGGATCTGGCTTTTCACTGGTAAATCGCTGGCTTTCGGAAGTTTGTTGTTGCCAAATATCGAGATCATGAACTTTTTAAGCATGCTGTTTGAGCACGGTGCCCTGAATGAATGACTCTTTTGTCACAGATGAGGTTGCATCCATGACTTGTCAGACTGGATGTTGAACCCTACAGATGACTTCTTTATTTATCTTGTTGCTTATTTCCCACACTTGGATAATCTAAGTGGTAAATGTTTTGGAGCTAATGTGGGTTTTTTTTGGATGGGATTCTCGGTCATCTATTACTAGATGCACCCAGAATAACAGCAGGACACAGGAGACGATTTGATGCAAGCTGAAGTGGGTTTGATGAAAGCATGGAATAAACACACACAGATGAGGTTTGGCAGTTGTTCTTGTCTTAATCACAGCCTACTCCAGACTACAGGACCCTCCTTAGAGGAACCACGTTTATCATGTGGTACTGTGTTGGTGTTATTCTACAGCCTGCCAGGCCAGTGATTCACTTCGTAAAAGATCATTCTGACTTCATCACACTTTTTCCCTGTAAGAAAACAACTGTTTCGATCTGTGATTTCACTTCCGAATTGACTTTAAACAATACCTGCCTTCTTAAAATGACTTCTGAATGACAGGCTGGTAAATTATTTTTAACAGCAAAATACACTCATGCACTTTATTAAGGAACACCTGTACATCTGCTCCTTCATACAGTTGTCCAAAAATCAGACCAAGCAGCATAAATAATATCATATAGATAGAGGTCAAGAGCTTCAGTTAATGTTTACATCAGAATGGGAAAAAACATGAACAAACTTTTCCATACAAAACAGAGTTTACATGAGAAAAACAAAGCTATGATAAACTAAAATAAGCACCTTTACAACCACGGCTAGCAGAACAGCATCTCAGAATTGCCCATCATGTTGTACCTTGAGGTGGATGAGCTACAACAGCAGAAGTGCACACACGTGAGGTTCCACTACCAGCAGCCAAGAACTGGAAGACTATTATATGCACAGGTTTACTGAAACTGGATCGGATGTCGCCTAATAAAGTTCTTAATTTCTGCTGGATCAATATTTGGTGTGAACAGCATGAATCCCTGGACCCAACAGTTCAGGCTGGTGGTGGTGGTGGTGTAATGGTGTGGGGAATATTTTCTAGGTATACATGAGGACCATTTAAAAGCCACAGCGAGCGAGTGTTTACATAGTACATTCATCATATAGTAAATCACAATATAGTAATATAGAGAACCGTAATTAGTCTGTTCATTCATTTTTAGTTATTGATTTATCAGGGCTGTGGTGCACAGGACTGTACCGGACACTAGTCCTGGAAAACAATGATGCTTGTAATTGTGTACATTAGACAGTGGTATTCTGTTATTGCCCATGTGCTCCTCCACTTGGTCACATTTATAACTACACCGCACTTTTTGCACACTTATTTCAGTACAAAATCTGGTCTGTTTCAGATTTGCATGCCCAAAGATTAAGTTATCTGTTATTCATTTGCCATGGTTCCATCTCTCCTTTTATCAATCCTATCATGTTATGTACCTTTTTTCATGTACTGTCTAGTGTTGCTGAAAGAATCACGAGCTTAGACGGCCAGCTAAGAAAAACAAGAAGAGTCATTCTTCATAGAAAGTTTCTAAGGTAAGTAAACAACTCACCTTAGATAGGAAGAACATTTGAAAACTCTTTGTACTCCTGAGATAGAAATCTGCCCTGTGAGGAAGGCAGCATAGAACAGCTGTCTTCTATTAAGGTTACAGTTTTCCATCTGTCCTCTGAATATTTTGTTCACCAGCCAAAATACGGGAAGAATTGTTGCAGTTGAAAATCTGCTAAAAGAGAAAATGACATGTTGGTGTCATTAAAGCATGATAAAAACTTCAGGCAGTTAAAAGGCAGTTATGAAGTTTTTATTTGACCTTGCTGCATGTGCCATCTGTGGGATACTACATGACTAGTAGTGAAGACATGGGAAGAGCAGTGATGAATCTATTTAAGTGGCCATATTACAGAGTAACGGTAATTAGTTAACGACTGCAATCGAGACTTAATTATGTTAATCGATGCATATGTAGTCTGTCGTAAGCGTCACTATGTTTAATTGTAGAGCTTAACCAGATATCATAGGTTCAGTCAGAATCTAAATCAGCAAAGGAACCAAATCCCACAATAAAAACAGAATTTCTAACTGTCTAACTGTGTTAAACAGTTTCCCTGTGTTCCAGTCCAGGACCTCCTTCATAAATTTTTCAGTAAAGTTGTGTATAAACCAAACTAAACATTTCCACCAGATACAAACGTTTGGATAAAACTTGGTCATGAACAGGAATGACACAGGATCATTTTGCACGCCAAATTAGTGTCTCTAAACAGCTGCTACCTCACAGCACTCTGTTTTTGATTATTTTCCTTTACCAGCACAAATTGTCATGTTTTAGTCCTTACTGGTACAATCACAAACATCATGAAGTCACAAAAATTTAAATAAGGTCAATATTAGCCTTTTAGTCTTTATTTCTAATACAAAATATAACAGCCTAATGTTAGCTAACGTGTTTGCCGAAGCTTAGCTAATTAGCATAACATAACTACTGACGTTGGGAAAATGCTATGCATCTTTTTAGATGGCTAATGTTGACACAGTCCTTTATATGGGGAGCTGACAAGCTGAGCTAATACTGACGGACTGTTATGTGTACCTGTATTTCACGCTTAACACAGGACATTTGTGAGGCTGATCAAAGTGCCACATTCTTCACCCAGGGCTCTGGTTACTTGGCAAAATCAGGATGCAATTACTGACCTGTTTTTGTTCATTTTTTATTTAGTATGAATGGAATCACTGTCACAATCTTAAGTGAGGTCCTGAAAAAATAGCAGCTCAGATCAAGTATGTTAGATGACCCTCTGAAAGCTCAAGCAGACATCAAGTGCAAAAAAACATAACAAACAGCAGAACAGCCAAAAAACTGTGGATGAAGTTGTTTCTAAATGTAAACAAGTGAAGTAAAACCCAGACAGTACACGTACAGAACATGTAAAACTTCTCAGTCGAGCCGAGGAATCGAACCGGGGACTAAAGGAAAACTTCTCAAACAGCCTCTATCTAAAAGATGATGCACACTTCTACGCTGTGCGGTGAATTAACAAAACGTTTAGTAAAGTATTTAAAATGCAAGTGAAATTTCTCTGATTTTAATTGCACAGATATCTGCAAGTCCTCTGTGCTCATCGATAAACACCTTGTCAAGGTGAGCTCCTTCACTCAGGGTGAAGATAAAGCAGAGGACTGAGAGCTTTGCTACATGCTAAAAAGCTCGCACTTATACGGCAGACACATCACCTTATTATAGGTGCACTAATCACATTCTGTTCAGTCCTTGAGGTTAACAAGATGGCCGAAGTTATCACAAAGTATTAGCTCACTCAGCAAGAACAACAAAAGAAGAATATTAGAAGGGAGACGAACACGTAATTAAAAAAAAGGATGGAAAGAAAGGATGATTAAAAAATGAACTTTTGGATCTGAAAGAAAAAGGTTACTGAGACATATTTATGTCATTGTTTATATATGCAAAGTTAGTCCATAATATTGGGGAGTATGGTGGGTCTGATATGCTGTAGTGTCATTTTGTTGGCATGGGTCAGCTTCCTTCAAAGGGAGGCATCTCTGCAAATCAATACAACATTCTCCTGACTGAGCTCCTATGGTGAAACAGTTCTATCCTGGTGGAAGTGATCTCTTCCAGGAGTCTCCTAGGGCTAACTGAACAACAACAACATATAGTATATACCACGCAGTATACACCGATCAGGCATAACATTATGAGCACTGACAGGTGAAGTGAATAACACTGATGATCTCCTCGTCATGGCACCTGTTAGTGGGTGGGATATATTAGGCAGCAAGTGAACATTTTGTCCTCAAAGTTGATGTGTTAGAAGCAGGAAAAATGGGCAAGCATAAGGATTTGAGCGAGTTTGACAAGGGCCAAATTGTGATGGCTAGACGACTGGATCAGAGCATCTCCAATACTGCAGCTCTTTTGGGGTGTTCCCGGTCTGCAGTGGTCAGTATTTATAAAAAGTTGTCCAAGGAAGGAACAGTGATAAATTAGTACGGCCAGGGCTCACTGATGCACGTGGGGAGCGAAGGCTGGCCTGTGTGATCCGATCCAACAGACGAGCTACTGTTGCTCAAATCGCTGAAGAAGTTAATGCTTTCTGATAGAAAGGTGTCAGAATACGCAGCGCAAAACAGTTTGTTGTGTATGGGGCTGCATAGCCGCAGCCCAGTCAGCGTGCCCATACTGACCCCTGTGCACTGCTGAAAGCACCAACAATGAGCATGTGAGCATCAGAACTGGATCACGATGCAATGGAAGAAGGTGGCCTTTTCTGATGAATCACGTTTTCTTTTACATCACATGGATGGCCGAGTGCGCGTGCATCGCTTACCTAGGGAACACATTAGACTAGGATGTACTATGGGAAGAAGGCAAGCCGGCAGACCTTGTAAACCCTTTCATGGAAACGGTATTCCCTGATGGCCTCTTTCAGCAGGATAATGCGCCGTGCCACAAAGACGGTACAGGAATGGTTTGATGAGCACAACAATGAGTTTGAGGTGTTGACTTGGCCTCCAAATTCCCCAGATCTAATTGAGCTTCTGTGGGATGTGCTGGACAAACAAGTCTGATCCATGGAGGCCCCACCTCGCAACTTACAGGACTTAAAGGATCTGCTGCTAACATCTTGGTACCAGACACCACAGAACACCTTCAGTGATCTAGTGGAGTCCATGTCTCGATGTGTCAGGGCTGTTTTGGTAGCAAAAGGGGGACCAACACAATATTAGGCAGGTGGTCATAATGTTGTGCCTGTTCTGTGTATGTTGCATATTATATATTTTGAGAGTCCCATAAAGAGACAGATGTTATTTGTCTTAGTATATATTTGTCATAGTCTCCATCTCTGAGTTCATTTTGCCTCTGTCTATTTGTATTGATCTGTTTTTGTCTGTTTGACACTGTTGTTTATTGTCTGTTGTTTGTTCATTACTGTTCTTCCCTGTGACTATTAGCTTGGAATGAAAAATGAGTTGAGCTGTGGAAAGGCACTATATAAATACAACAACAACTACATATTATTATTCCTATTATTATTGCCATTCTTATTCTTATTCTTATTCTTATTCTTATTCTTATTCTTATTCTTATTCTTATTCTTATTCTTATTCTTAATCCAACCTGATATAAGAATTATTAGACACTTCTTTATAAATCCTCAGGAACTGCTTTCTCCTGGTCTTGGTTGTGGTAAGCCTCTTCAAGATAACACTGGACATGAAGAGGAACACCATGTGCACAAACCTTCTTTTACTCATTTACACCTTTAGAGTCATTTAGAGTCATCAGTACATCAACCGGCATGTTGTGGGAGCAAACTGTAAAACCTGGAGGAAATCCATACAGACATGGGAAGAAGATGCAGATGCAGTAAACTGTGATGTGCTACCTGAAACCCTTAGACTGTTAAATATACAGTGAATTCAATATAAAAATGTTGTTTGATGATCATATGCTGATCACAGATGGCAGTTTAGACATTCTTAGTATACTCTTAGTACTGTGCTAACAATATAATTGGTTTATATTTATATTTATATTAAATTTTTGGTTATTGGTTTATATTTATTGGTTTTTATTATTAAATTATTGGTTTATATTATATTTATATTAAATTGATGAATTTCTGTATTAATCCATATTGTAAAGGATATGTATTGTATTCCTGCCTCAGGCTCAAAGATACTGTGAAAGGCTCTGGATCCACAGCGACCCTGACCATGATAAAGCACATAAAGGCAGCTATACCTTCTTGACTGGACACCATTTATATAAACCTATATAAGGAATGCCAAAAATTTAACTATAAAAAATGAACAATAATAGTACACAATTAAATAGGTAAATTTCCCATTGGGATGCATCTATCTATCTATCTATCTATCTATCTATCTATCTATCTATCTATCTATCTATCTATCTATCTATCTATCTATCTATACGTTATTTAATTTGCATAACCATTCCCTTACATTTCTTTTATTATTGTTGTTTTATAATTTCACGTTGTTGACTGACTGCAGGACTGATTGCAATTCTGAAGTATTTTTCCCTCCATCAGAACACAAGGTATTTATGCTTCCTGCATTCTTGCCAGTTCAGAGAGAGTAAAAAATCCATTATTTCTGGACAAGAAGTTCAACAGAGCAGAACCAGCTCAGTAAATCCCTGCTGACTTTAAAAGCAGGGCTTCTAAAAGAGACAGCGCAGCTGAGCGCCACGGTGAGAGAGAAAGAGACAAAAGCTTTATGAGATTTGAATTCCTTTCTTTTGATTCCTTTTTGATTATGAGCTTATCATTTCGCCGAGGTGAACCATTCTTTATTCCTCTTACGGTCTGAAAGAAAGTTTCTGTAAAGGTGTGTGTTATCAGGAAGTTGTCTTTCTCTGACCAGCGATGCTTTTTCTTCAAATATTGTGATGGATGTTTCATAAAGCGTGTAGTGATCGAGGTCAGGCGGTGCCAGGAAGGAGAGAGTTAACATTGAGACATTAAATTAAATGCAGTGTGAGGCCTGGTCTCTTTTGAGTTTTGATGAAAGCAGGATGTGAGATTGAGAGTGAGAAAACTAACCCGAATGCCACAGAAGCTCTACAAAGCCTAATTTCTTTTTTACCCCTGCATCATACAGACTGTTTTGTAGCAGAATTCTTTGAATAAGTCCTTTGCAGTATGGACTGATTTATTTTTGAATTATCCAAAAAGCTTGACTTTACATTTAAAAAGAGCACAGAGAAATCTACAAAGATGTTGATATTCCTTTGTGGCATAGATTGCTGATTGCACTCCTGCAGGATCTAATTTCCTTTTTCCACCCAAACTTTATATGATTTTATATGGTGGTGAACCCAGGAGGTCTGTTTCAGTCTTTTGTTTATTGGAGAATAAATCTCAAAGGCTGCTGACTGTTTTCCTGGCTTGCGTCCAGTCGTCCTGTTCCGAATAAATTTTCCTGCAGTAATATACAAACATCCGTTTCCACCTTCACTACACCGAGCAACATCTGCCAGCCTCTTTATGAACCTGTCACAGCTGAAAGCAATGGCTAGCCCTAAAAATGTCCACTTTTTCTCCGGCACCAGGGGAAAGTTATGGGTAAGCAGGCCTGAGAAATACCTTGCAATTTAATATTCTGTTAGATAAAAATAAAAATACATATAAATTACATTTGATTCTTATAACAAGGAATGAATGTCAGGTCATGTGTTTAACGTCATAATTTATCTGTGTGGTGCAGGAGGGAATCCCAAAACAGCAAACGGTATGCTTCCTTTTGTTTTATAACTAATGTTTGACAGGCAATTCCTTACTTTAAATCAGAGGTATAGCTACAGAATAGACAAAGCACACAGTGCATGAAGGTTGATCGCTTAAGTCCATCTAAATATTCATTCATTACAGTAAGTAAATGTTTTACCCTTCAGAGCCTATTGCAACAACACCGTGTGTGAGCCAGGACTACACACATACACACACACACACACATTCACAACTAGGAGCAATCTAGAGTAGCCAATCTTACCCAATTCTACTTGACGTCCATGTACTTGGACCACATGCAGCTAGAAGTAAGCTTCGTGATTATATAATATCTCTGGATGACCTTTCGGTTTCATCATATATTGCAGCAAAAGAACTTAGTTCTTATTATGCAGTATTTTATTTGAAGCTCATGTGGATAATATCACTAGGATAACCTTCTTCATCTCAGAAATATTGCAGAGATAAGAAAGATAATGTCACTATATGATGCAAAAAAAAAACAAAAAACAATTTCATATTTTTGCTACTTCTAGATTGGATTATTGTAGTGCCTTACTGCCTATATGTTCCAGTAGGTGCATAAATAAAGTCCAGTCAGTCCAGAACGCAGTAGCCAGAGACCTTAATACAACCAGGAGATATGAACACATCACTCCTGTCTTGTCAAAACTGCACTGGATCCCAGTCAAATTCTGTACATATTACTAAACAATATGACTGATCTATAAAGCACTGAATGGTCTCGTACCACTTTTGGTCTTTTTTTTATGATCTGCCACACCAGTTTTGATCAAAAGGGGCAGGCTGTTTGTTGTTGCCTCGAATAGTAAAGGCTACAGTATGGACAGAGCTGCCAACAGCCTTTCAGTTAGTGTCCAGGACTCTAACAAACAGTCTCAGTCAAGTCAAGAAGCTTTTATTGTCATTTCAACCACATATAGCTGATGCAGTACAACGTGAAATGAAACATCTTTTCTCCAGGACCCTGGTGCTACACAGACAACATACAACAAATATCTACAAACAAAGCTAGGGACAGAAGTTTGTCCTAGCTACATAAAGTGCAACGTGTGCAACAGGTGCAAACAGTGCAAAGACAAGACGGTGCAAAAAACAGGAAGTACGTACAAAAAAAAAACAACACAAGGCAGGACATAGCACTGAAAAAACATGTGCAATGAAACAAAATGGATTGTGTTGTGCAAACTTGAGAAACTGTAAAATCGGTGTTTACTTCTATAGGCTGGAAACATATTTGATTAGTCAAGCCTTTTGTGAAGTTCATCTTAGTTAAAGAAGCATGGAGGGTTTTGGCTCACAGTTCTCGGTTCACTCAGGTTTGTTGGTGTTCACAATTGTCTATATAATACAGTTACAGGGGTTAGAAAATAGTTTATAATCACACTATCCGGTGTCACCCAGACAAGTCTATATTGTCTCAGGGAATTTTTTTTTTATCAGCCCTCTGGTTTGTGCATCATGTAATGTAGACATTTTATCCTGAATTTATATACACAGTATTTCTGTAAAGCTGCTTTGTGATAATGTCCATTGTTAACACCCCCCACCTCCCCACCCTACTATCATTACATGAAGATGTTCTTTAGAAATCAAGACTCCTACTAAGAAACTGACAAAGATTAGTGTTCAGGAATAAAAATTCTCCAACATGATGGACAATAAACATGTATAATCCCACTCCAGTACTATTTTTTTTATATATATATATATATTACAGCCTTTATTTGTCACATATACATTACAGCACTTTCTTCGCATATCCCATACTTGGAGGCTGGGGTCAGAGTCAGAGCGCAGGGTCAGCCATGATACAGCGCCCCTGGAGGGTTAAGGGCCTTGCTCAAGGGCCCAAAAGTGGCAACCTGGCGGAGCTGGGGCTTGAACCCTGATCTTACAGTCAACAACCCAGAACCTAAACTGCTTGAGCCACCACTGCCATAAATAATGAAAGTATTTTATAAATATAAAGATGTAGACATACATTTTCTTTAGAAATCAAGACTCCTACTAAGAAACTTAGAATGATTAGTGTTCAGGAATGATAACCCTGTCCCATTCTCCAACATCAGGGACAATAAACGTGTATACGTGGACGATCCCGCTCCAGTCCAGCAGGGGTCAGCACTGCAGCATTGTTCTTCCTAATTCCGGAAGGGGAAAAAAAATAGTGCGCTCAGGTACTTCCTGGCGGCAGCGTGTGTTAGACGTTAGCGTTTGTTCTTCTGCTCTGTCGGGACGCGCGATATTGGGAATATATTTGTTTTGTATTTTGTTTTTGTTTGTGTTTTTGTTTAGTCGACATGGTGAAATTGTCGGCAGAGTTAGTGGAGCAGGCTGCTCAGTACACGAATCCGGTCCGGGACAGAGAACTGGATCTGCGAGGTAATGTAGCTTAGCTAATGGAAGTTAGCATAGCCGCGGCTGGGTTTCAAACTGTGTGTAATTATTAGTGAAGTGCACTACATATGGTGTAGAAGCTATTACGTGATCGTCTTATTAGGGCGCTTATGTAGGGAACAATGAGGCATTGAGGATACGTAGTGAGCGTTTATGAGACGCTGTAGAAAGTGAGCGTGCTTTGTTAGGTGTTTTTTCTCCATGTAACGCCTCTAAGTTGTAGTCTACAGCATTAAAGCCATTTTTTCTGCAGGTTATAAAATCCCGGTTTTGGAGAACCTCGGCGCCACACTGGATCAGTTTGATACCATTGACTTTTCCGATAATGAGATCCGAAAGCTGGACGGATTTCCTCTGCTCAGGAGACTCAAAACTGTGCTGATGAACAACAATCGCATCTGGTGAGTGAATAAAGGGAGACACAATTTCCCTTAGAGCAGAGATCGTGTCTAACCTGTGACACTACATGTAAACCTTCCCATGTGATGATTAGACGAACTTCTGATTTTGGTTTATTGTGTCAATGTTATAAAGTCTCATTAGCAGCATAATAATGCTTCAAATCTACACTGCGTTATTGTGTGTGTTATTTAAGTTGTCTTTCACAGCGGTGGCTCAAGTGGTTAAGGCTCTGGGTTGTTGATTGGAGGATCAGGGTTCAAGCCCCACCACCACTGTTGGGCAATTGAGCAAGGCCCTCTCTGCTCCAGTTCTCATAGCTGCCCCTGCACTCTGACCCCAACTTCCTTGGCTGGGATATGCGAAGAAAAGAATTCCACTGTGCTGTAATGTATGTGTGGCGTAAATATAGGCTTCATGCCCCTCAGTTTTCTCACATACACGTTACTGCACAGTGAAGCATATCCCCCATCCTTGAGGGTTGGGGTCGGGGTCAGAGCACAGGGTCAGTCATGATGCAGTGCCCATGGAGCAGAGTGAGATAGGGGCCTTGCTCAAAGGCCCAACAGTGGCAGCTTGGTGGTGTTGGGGCTCGAACCCTGATCTTCCATAGAGCCTTGGTCAAGTCAAGGAGCTTTATTGTCATTTTAACCACATATAGCTGACGCAGTACATAGTGAAATGAAACAACATTTCTGCAGGACCCTGGTGCTATATAACATATATCTACAGAACAAATACAACAATACAGAGCTAAGGACAGAAAGTTACTAGTGCCCTAGCTACATAAAGTGCAGCATGTGCAAACAGTACAAGACAAGACAGACCCACACCAACAGCTTTTAAGTCTCAGGTGGGATTTCCAAGATATTTGCAATTGGATCAAAATCTGAAGCTCACGTGTTTTTGTGGTCAACAAAAGAAAAGTGGAATAGATCAGAAAAGTGGAATAGATATTTGACTTCTCAAGAGTTTCTCAGTTCCTAAGATTAACAGACTCTAGCATCCCTCAAAAATGAACACCCAGCTTTTGTGGAAATTTTAACTGGACCGTGGTCATCTGAGGCACAGAATTTTACAATACATTTTTGTTTTGTTTGGACATTGTGAATTCCAGGGAATGAACAATCAGATGCTGCTGCTGCTAAAGAAGAGTCATCTTCAGAGCTAAAAAAAACAAAACAAAACCCCAGCCTTCTGAGCTCACACCCATTGTAAACTCTTGTATCTTAAAAACATGGCAAACTGATTGGGATCAATGTAGTACAAATAAATCAGTCCTGGTGGTGGCATCAGAGGATAAAGGGGGATACATTTATTTAAGGTTGAACCATTTCAAAAGATTAGGCTGGTCTTAAACACTCATCTTAGATTGTCCTGTTGTGTGTAAAGTCGTTGTATTGAGTTGAGTTGTTGCTGTATCACCTCTCCTTGTTACTGAAGAGACTCACTCACAATGGGTGAAGAGCCACCTTAGGTAAAAGTTCATGGCATATGTGGCATATTTCACCTATGATGGTTTCAAGCATTTATATCAGCTCTCCTTGCAAATATGTACCGTAGTTGTAGTACTCTTGCCGTCCAAAGCTGAGCTGAAAAGCTTGGACTTGGAGGATTTCAAAGATTTAAAGTGTAGTAAAGTTACTCAGGGCAGAACTCAATAAAAACAAAATGCAATTTTTATGATCCTTCTCATTAAAAAAAAAACATGGCATATGTAAATGTATAACCTCAGCTTTACTTGTTTATGGAAATGTCCTAAAGCTTGATGTGCTTTTGTTGCAGCCGGATCGGTGAAAACCTCGAGCATTCATTGCCCAATCTTAAGGAGCTGATCCTTACAAGTAACAACATCCAAGAGCTGGTGAGTAGTGCTCCACTGAGATGATGTGTAATTCTGCTCACATACTCGCACTCACTGCCGAATCAGAAAAGCTGGCTGTCTCGCAATCATGTCCATCACAACGTACTGCTAGTGTTTCATCCTCTCGCTCTTTCTTCTCTGTACTGAGAGGCTCTGCAGATTTTCTTTTCACTTAAAGAGCTTCCCATCTGCAAAGGGCTGAAGAAACCCTGCTTTAATGCACCATCAGGCTGAACGTCTTACTAAACGATTTGTTGTGTGTGTTTGATTAACAGGGTGATCTGGATCCTCTCGCTACAGTCAAGTCCTTGACTCTTCTCAGGTATTTGATCACGATCTTTCACGTTGCACATACGTGTAGACTAAATAATCCTGTTTCATCAGATTAAAACGTGCATGTTGGTCATCCTTCTAATTAACAGAATATGCACTTTTTTTATTCAGGTTGGCATTCATTCTCTTCGGTTTAGGTGTTTATGTTTATTATGGTTGAGCTGTAGATTGAATAAGGAGTAACATGCTTCAACATAGGCTTTGTAAAACCCGGTCTGTAGTGTATTACTCTGCACAGCCATTTGCTTGTCACAAAAACGGAGACGACAGACTCTGAGCAAGACTAAAATTTATTTTCTAAAAATTTCTTCTAAAAACCCTTCACATTTGACAAATATTAGAGTTACTGTTGTAAGCAACAAAACATTTAAATCTATTAAATAAACAGCAACATATTGGAAGAAGTGCGGTAAAGTTTCTGTCCAAGCTATTTTCCTGAAGTAATACACACCTCTCCAGCCAATTAGATTTGAGCACTCAGCTGTGCTGTGGTATAATGGAAGTGATTAGGATGAATGTAAATGTAGATATGGATAGCTTTCTTTATTTATGGATTCAGTTTTGCTCAATAAATAGTAAACATTTTACATTTTTTCCCCCCTTCCAGTCTCTTAAGAAACCCAGTAACCAACAAGAAGCATTACAGGCTGTATGTCATCAACAAACTTCCACAGATACGTGTTCTGGATTTCCAGAAGGTGAAATTAAAGGTAGGGTACAATGATGAGTGTTTGATTTGAAGGAAGAGAAAGCATTGGGTTTAATGTGGTAGGATAGACTTTCAAGTGTGATGATATATGAGGCTGGAATTGGCCTGCTTTTCCTTAAAGCTTTGTTTATAGGCCAGTGATGCTACTGCTAGAGTTTGTAGCTTTGCAGGAGCACTTGGAAGATGCTTTTATTAAATCTGATGGGCCACAAAAAATTTCTACAGACATAGTGATGGAGAGTGAAAGGGATACCAGATATAGAGACACACTTAGCTTTTTTTCTGTCCTTTAGTCATAAAGTCCCACCACCATATAAACAGTTACTATTCATGATGAATTGGGCCTGTCAATCGAAATAAATGTTGAGATCGGATTGTATGTACGACAGGATCATCTCAAGAAGATGTGCGTTTAAGCCCAGGCTAGTTCAGAGCACCTTTTGCGATTAATTAAAAAGAACTCGGATGTGCTCCAGGTATTATATGTGAAATCAAGATCTGGTCTAATCATTGAGCTGAAGTTTCAAAGGAGCTGAAAGAAACTTTGGTCATTAGCACAGAATTGGTGATTGTTAATCTGCTACTGCAGACTAACTTGTGTTCCTTTCTTATTTCAAGTACATTCCTTTTCCTCTGTGGTGCTTAACTGTCCCTCATTCCGAATGGAGTCAAATCCTGCTTGATGTCTGTGCTTTTTCGCATTAACTCTGTGATGTATCACCGTAGGAACGTCAAGAGGCTGAGAAAATGTTCAAAGGCAAACGGGGTGCTCAGCTTGCAAAGGATATTGCCAAGCGCACAAAAACGTAAGATGAAAGCCCTTGATCAAGCACAGCTCTTCTGAATCACTGGACTTAAAGAAGTGTGTTATTGGGCCTTCAGACCCCAGTGACCTGATCTGGATTTCACCCCAAACTGTTCAATTGGCTGTACTAAAACCTTAAAACTACACACACACACATACAAAAAAAAAATCCACAAATCCATCTGCAGTGTGTTCCAGGAGAGCTGGCTCAAGGCATTTCTCTCTTTGTATCAGCTTATTAAGAAAATGATAAGATCCACAAGATACTACACTCTGACTGAAAGAACAGTGGTTAAAAGGCTGAAGGAGCAGGTCTGCCTGAACAAGCCCCTGAGAAACCTTGTGTGTGTGTGTTTCAGGTTCACGCCAGGAGCCGGACTGCAGGCTGAGAAAGTAAAAACGGGGCCTTCTGCGGCAGACGTGGAAGCCATTAAGGTTACTGATTTTGTTTCTGTTCCGATAATGAAGTGTGGGTGATTTATTGCGATTGATTAAATGGCTAAAAGTGGCATCTTGCCCACAGGCTGCTATCGCAAATGCAACATCGCTGGCTGAAGTGGAGAGGTTGAAGGGAATGTTGCAGTCTGGTCAGATCCCTGGAAGAGAAAGCAGACAAGGTAATACACCGGCTTTAATTTCGTGGCACTGCTCATTTTGAAGAGCTGGTATTAAAAACTACAACACTAATATGGTTTGGCAAAGAATGTATTTCATTAAGGGCCACTCAGGCACAAAGAAGCTATGTGAACAGGAAAGAAGTCAGCTCAGTTCGATCGGCTGAAGTAGAGTCAGCTCATCAGTTATCTAATCTAAATAAATGTATAAAGCTGATACTTGGGAGGATCTGATTATCCTGTCAAAAAATATTGGACCAACTCAAACTGCATGCAACAAAGCACTGACTAGAGACTCCTATGAATATGAGAGAAACGTCTGCTTACAGAAACCTTCACTGTATCAGTGATCACATTTTTCCTTGTTAACTGACACCATGGTTTTAATCCATTTATTAGTGTTGGATTATGTGGAATGTCAGCCATACTGATCCCTCTTAATGAGCCGTTCCTATAGAAACACTGATCCCTATTAATGAGCCGTCGCTATAGAAACAACGTTGTATTCAAACAAGTGTGTTGTTGAGACAGTCTTGTTCACACTGTGACGTTCATTTGCGTAATATTCCAGGTGCACAGAGCATGGTCGAGGAAGAAGAGGAAGATGAGCCTGAAATGGGGATGCAGGAGTCTGTGTCCATGTACAACACTGCCGGTGGGGACGAGATGGAAGATGATGGAGTGGAAAACGGAGAGGAAGACATGCACGTTAATGGATCGTAGTTCATTTCATGTTGTACGGATGATGTGCCAGTTGTGCATCTCTTCAGTTTGTGTATAAATGTTGGACAGAGTACTTTGTATGCAACTTTTTTTTATTTTTTGTTTGTGTGTTTAAACACATTTAACCATTGTTTTTTTTTTTTAATGATTTAAGAATAAAAATGTTCTTGCTTCTAGTTTCATACTATGTTGAGTTTATGTGTAAATATTTCAAAATGTCAATGTACACTACTGCTCAAAAGTTTGGGATCGCTCAAAAATGTTAGTTTTCCAAGGAAACACGAAATTAGTCTGAATAGAAAATATAGCAAAAGAACAGGACATGCTGACATGTCAGAGTTAGAAATAATGATTTTGATGGAAATGAAGGTTTTCTTTAAACTTTGCCTTCATCAAAAAAAACACCTTTTGCAGGAATTACAGCCTGGGCATCCTAGCTGTTAATTTTTCAAGATAGTCTGATAAGATTTCACCCCATGCTTTCTGGGGCATCTCCCACAAGATGGATTGGCTGATAGAGTCTCCCTCCGTAGCTGAAATATGCAAGTGATCCCAAACTTTTGAGCGGTAGTGTATGTCCAGTACGTAATATACCCAATAAACCTAACAATGGGGTGTGATGTATTTTTTGGAAAAAAATATAATCGGCACAACTCCAAAAGAAGCAGAACCATTTGGAGAATTATAAATAAAAAATATCCAATAATCCTGTTCATTCTCATTGAAGACAATACTCAGTAAGAAGAAACACACTGTTCTGCTTTAGAAATTGTGTAGTAGCTGTAAATAATTGAGTGCTGTTTGCATGTTTGATTGGTGCCTAAACTAGTTATTATAGTTATTATAGTACAGCTGTATTATACAGTAACCGAGACTAAAGATTCAAAGTGTTTATTGTCGTGTGCAAAGTGAGGAAGACAGGTTTTCCTGTACAGTGAAATTTCTTAGCTGTCCCTGGTGAGTGCCAAGGCAAGTACAAAAACTATATGTTAAAAATAAAATTAAAACTATGCTGTAGAATTAGAGATATAGACTATGTATATCTGTATGTGCAAGTGTACAATACTGACTTATATTGCAATATTCACTTATGTGCAAAACAATAGTACTATAGTAACATGTGCAAACTGAATGCAGCTGTAGATAATAGTAGCGGCAGCATTAACAATGTGCAATTGAAATGCAGCTACTTGATAATAATAGCAGCAGTAACATTAACAAGTGTGCAAAATGAGAAGGAGCAATTTAGTCCAACTAATCTATGTGATAGATTCTGGCTACCTATTTAAAAGTCTAATAGCTGAGGGAAAGATGAGTCCCTTAATCTGGAAGTCCTGCATTTCACACCCCTGTACCTTTGTCCTGAGGGTAAGAGTGTAAACAGTCCATGTTGGGGATGGGTGGGGTCCTTAAGGATGGAGGCAGCTCTCCTGTGGACTCTGTGGTGTCTTCAGAGAGGTTATTGGAGTCCTGATGATCTTCTCAGCAGTCTTCACCACTCTCTGCAAATGTCTACGATCCCTCACAGTAGTGCTGCCATATCAATCTCAATAACACGGCTGTAGACGTTAAGGATCTTAAGTGACATGCCAAACTTCCTCAGCCTCCTCGGGGAGTAGGACCACTGTTGTGCCTTCTTAACCAGCTGGATGGTGTTGAGTGTCCAGGTGAGGTCCTCGCTGATGTGGACCACTGGGTATTTAAAGCTGCTCACCCTCTCCACTTCAAGCTCTAATATCTCACCTAATTTGATCATGGAAATTACATTCAACTACAATGGATGGTAGTTATTATTTAGTATTATTATGTGATTATTAAATGTTTAGTAAAAGTTATTAAATATTAAAGATACAAACCTGTTTAGTTGAATGGGTTCCAAAGTAATACTTACTTTTCACCTTGCATATAAATGCATTTTAGTGCTATTATTGTACAAAGCGTGGTACTGATTAGAATGAAACATGTAAAAATGTAAAAGCAAAGCTCTAATGGCTGCAGTAATAACAACTCAAATGATTTCAGTAAACTCTAATAACTGAAGAGGATTGTTTATATATAGAAAAATCAGTTTCTGGACACGCCCCCTTTCGCCGACGCGCTCTAGAAGCCCCGCCCTCTCCAACAACGCGTCCCTCCAGTTTACGGAAATCCGGTTCAGCTTAGCGAGTTAGCTGGTTATCGGGTTTCAGGCTACTTTGGCTTATGGGTGCGTTATAAAATGGGGAAATAACCACCTAATATAATCGTCTGAAGCAAAGTGTAACCTGTAACACAAGCTCAACATGGAGGCAAACGGCGGCGATGCGGAAATAAAATCCGGAGCTGACGAAGGGAATCTGAAGAACCAGGATCTGAGTTTTCTTCAAGCAACTGGTAGATAAACACTCTCGTTTTGCAATATCATAAAATTATAAAACATTTACATGGAGTTAGTGACTAATAAGTTTGGAATCATCAAAACAATAAAAATTTAAAAAAGCAGCGTCATCGGCTACTTTAGCTAGCTTCATTATTTTCCCTACTTGTATTTAGACACGTCGCGTTTGTTTGCTACAGTGTGATTGGTTATTAAAGCGGCGCGTACATGTGTGTAGCCAATCACGGCAGAGGGATTACTACCAGTCAGAGTAGGGGGCGGGGTTTGTGTGTGAGCTGGTAGGGAATAAAGAAATCCGGCTATAATCATCTGGATGCGACGTTATAAGGGGTGTATGAATGCTTGGGGTTTCTTTATATATTAATGAACTGCAAGCTGTAAGAAGGGAGAGCTGCTTGCTAGCCTAGTTTCCTGTTATGCTGTGTGCGTATGTAAAGTGTCCTGGAAGACGTTTATTGGCTTTTGCACATGCCAATCAAGGTTTTGGTGTTAAGTCCCGCCCCTAGTGTATTTCCTGCACACTTTCCCCCTTTTTCCCCCCTATCCATTGATTGAGACAAACTGTTTGGAGCTGAATCATTTCAGAGAGGCAGGAATTTGTGCAAGCTCATGATTATGTGACCAGGCAGATTTCTGTGTAGTCAGTTACCGAATTAGGGATGTTCAGTGCAGGGTTCTTGCCGCCTCAGACTGATCAAGAAAGTGATGTCTTCAGTTTATATACTGTGGCTTTCTCTATCTGTAAGAGTGTTTTTATCAACTACTCAGATGTCGTTGGTTTGTCACCACGAGTCTCACCGGTGCCATTGGCACCATTGATAGTCGACTTCTTCTCAGACATGTACAGCATAACCCCAGAAACGCATCATCATATAATCTAGGAATGATGTCGATAATGAGAAATTATCCACAGATGGGGGGCTCTAACATCATCTCACTCTGACTTCCTGTTCCAAAAGGAAATGCGATAGTATACGGAATAAAACGTCTAACCATTTCACAAAGACTTTGACGTGTAATCATTTTTTTCTGATAAACATATTTAGGCAAAATCAGGCTCATCCATTAAAATGAAACCCCAGCTCCATTTAAACCAGACATCTTGCCTCACACCCTACAGCTAATGTATCGCATCATTTTTTTTGCCCGCAGTTTCCACTTTCCTTTCTCACTATGGATGGTTCGTTTTGGTCCTGTGTGTGGGAGTTTACTTCCTCATCCAGTATCTGAGTAAGAAGCGCCCCAGCCTGAACCAGAGCTCAGCTTCAGCAGTCACTCAAGGTCAGTGCTGAGAATAAAATCACAAAAAACTTTTAGAGCTATGTAGGAAGTGTCTAAACAAGTGCTAAACCAGTTTCGGTTTGTTTCTAGACCCGTCGTCCGTGGTGAAGCGTCAGGAGGCTCTGGAGGCGTCGCGCCGAAAGATGCAAGAAGAGCTTGATGCCAAAGCTGCAGAGTTTAAAGAGAAACAGCAGAGAGTGAGCGTTTGATTGCATTCCTCATCCTAATGTCTGTATGAAGTGGAGATGCATTTCAACAGGTTTTTCTTAACTAAGAACAGAACAGAACAGAATTCACTATAACTGCCGTATAGCACTTTTAACAACAACGTTGTCCCAAAGCAGCCTTTTACATTAATATATAAACGATCGAATGGAAATTTAGCACTAATGACTCAGCAAGAGGCGATGATAGTAAGGCCCTGAGAGAATATGAAGAAGAAACCTTGAGAGGAACCAGACTCCAGAGAGTGCGATTATAAGATAAAATAAAAGACAACTGTAAGAGCAGCTGTGAAACATCTTTGCCCTTTAGAAATGTCTCGAACACTGGAAATGTCTTTCTTTCAGAATCCTAGTTCACTATTATAAAGCACTGACATTAGAGACTACCTTCATAAATGATACACTACCAAAGCCATATCAACATAAGTGATTATATTTTTCTTTGTTAAACATCATTAATTGTAGACGTACGCTTGTGCACACTATCGTGAATGATTTGTTACTATAGAGATGATGACGACCTGACTGTATGGCCTAGAAAATTAACTAACACCTTCTAACCAATCAGGTTCAAGCTTTCAACTGCGCTGTGATCTATCTGAGCTATTTGAGAACATCTTTGACATCCCTAAGACGTTTAATATTCCTGTTAGAGGTGCTCTTAGACTCCCATTGTAAGTGTATTTGGTGTAAATGTAAATAGGTTTTCTGTTCTTTTCTCAGTAAAGTGAATAAACATGTACTTGTATGTCCGAATCGCGATTGCAGATACAGATATGGCACATTGCTGAGTAGTAAAATTAATATTTCTGTCTCAGCTTGAGGAGGAGAAAAGACGACAGAAAATCGAGCAGTGGGAAAGCATGAAGGAAGGGAAGAGTTATAAAGGAAACACCCGACTTAGTCAAGTGAGTTACTTAAAGAAAGAGCATTTCTACCATCGAAGCAGGAAATGTATCAGGTTTTTAATCTACTCATGTCGTCTCTCTGGGTTTTCGAAGAACAACGAAGAGGCATCGACTTCCACCACAGTGCTGAAGCCAAAGACGGACAAAAAGTCTCTTCGGAGCAGCGGTAAATAACACCTCATCTGTGCGCTATTTGTTATTTACACATCACATACCACCAGGAGTGTAAAGATTCAAATCGTTGCTTTAGTCTCAACACTTATAAAACAGCACCATTGGGATGGTGTTACTCAGTGGCTGTGTCGTGTGGGCTGGTTGATCTGGTATACACCAGCATGAGGTTTGTCTGTACTGTTACACTGTTTTGGAATACAAGAGAAAATAACATATTGCACATAATCCACACTGAATCAGGACAAAGCGTACATGATTTTTTGTGTGGGAATAAGAAAAAGTGCAATAGTGACATGTCTCTGTTCCAACAACCTTCCTCTCGTCTGCTCTCACTTCGAAATTGCTGTCATCGATCGGTCCTAGTCCGAAATTATAAATGCTACTTCTCGGTAAGATTATTGCCTAAATAATGACATTTAACCGCGGTCCGTGCCGATCATTACAACCTACTGATGTCTGTAAACACAAATAACAGCTAGGCGTCTTTCCTTTTTACAAATATATATATTATTCTAAACCATGTGGTTAGAATAGATGCTTATTTTCGTTCAGAAATAGTACAAATAAAACACTGGTCTTTTTTTATGATTTAAAGAAATAGAAAAGAACAGATGAGGTTTGGGTAGATTACTGGGTTTCCCTCATTCAGGAGCATGTGGAGCTGGAGGAAGTGATAAAATATGGAATTTATTTTGAACTTATTATTTCTTTAGAATTTTTCCTGCATAATCCACAAGAAATCGGATGTAAAGTACAATAAGAGTGTATGAGAAGAGTCTTCTGTACTTGACTTTTTCTATGATTTATTTTTTAGTAAATATGGATCTTTATAACACAGTAATATTGTATGGTGATGTACACCGATCAGGCATAACATTATGAGCAGTTAGAGGTGAAGTGAATAACTGATTATCTCCTCATCATGGCACCTGTTAGTGGGTGGGATATTTTAGGCAGCAAGTGAACATTTTGTCCTCAAAGTTGATGTCAGAAGCAGGAAAAATGGGCAAGTGTAAGGATTTGAGCGAGTTTGATGAAGGGTCAGACTGTAATAGCTAGACGACTGGATCAGAGCATCTCCAAAACTGCAGATCTTGTGGGGTGTTCCCGGTCTACAGTGGTCAGTATCTATCAAAAGTGGTCCAAGGAAGGAACAGTGGTGAACCGGCAACAGGGTCATGGGCAGCCAAGGCTCATTGATGCACGTGGGGAGCGAAGGCTGGCCCGTGTGATCCGATCCAACAGACGAGCTACTGTTGCTCATATTGCTGAAGAAGTTAATGCTGGTTCTGATAGAAAGGCATCAGAATACACAGTGCATGGTGGGTCAGGCAAAATAACACAATATTAGGCAGGTGGTCATAATGTTATGCCTGGTCGGTGTATATTCTTGGCTATAAACACTGCTAATACTGTAAGCAGAAATTGTTTGCACTGTATGGATCTCTTGCGTTTTCATTTGGTCATCCTTTTATGATCATGGGTACAATACACAATTTAATTGCACTTTTCACTGTGATGATTTTTTTTTCCCTCCGTGTTTAAGGAATATATCTATGTGTGTGTGTGTGTGTGTGTTAGGTTATAATCCACTGACCGGTGATGGAGGAGGGACCTGCTCATGGAGACCAGGCAGAAGAGGGCCTTCAGCTGGAGGATGAGGTTAAAGGAGGTCAGAGGGACATAACTCTGGTCACCTCTGACCCTTCAGGAACAAGAACACAACGAGCAACTGCCTGAAACCGTCTGCACTCATCATGGATCAGTAATATTGATTAATATGGATCGTTTATTTCATAAAAAGGAAGATTCTTTTCACTCATCAAATACATTTTTTTAAGCAGCATTTAGATTATATATAATTTCTCTCAGACTTTCTAAAGGTTTTCAAATCTTAGTTACATCAAAGAGGATTCATGAATATGTTAAAGTTTTAATATGCGTTTTCTTGCTTGCAGTAATCATCAGTCTTTTCGAATACGTGCATAGTGGCACTTTGTAGGATCTATCCATGCGAGAGTGACGGTTTCTAATGACGCCTCCTCACTAAAGGTACTCAGTCCAGTGGGGTTGGCTGATGATTTTCAGTTGTGAGTGTGTGATATACACCAATACATCAAAACAATAAATTCTGTTCTGTAAATCAAACATTTGGACACACTAGATTGAATATGTATTTCCTGTCTTAAGGCATTTGTATTCATAATGTTTTGAATGTAGTGCATTTCCTTGGTCACTGCATACTCCCATAGGTCATTTCGTAGTAATAATGTCTTCATTAATATTCTACTTTAGGCGTGGCTAGTAGAAATTGAAGAAAACCCTTCCATTATCAGGTGTGTCCAAACCTTTTGGCTATTTTTTTTTATTTTTAACTTGCCAAACAGTTCTTTTAATCACGTGGCCTCATAGAAGAAATAAATCTTGTAATTGTGAGTGCAACATTTCTTAGACTACCATGAAATGTCTTTGTTGTACTTGTAAACTTTTCATGATTAAAAATGCTTTTCTTCTCATTTACTGTTTAAGAAATTATGGTCTCTGACCGAATGTAAATACATACATTCTTTTGGAAACTTATCAGTGAATTCACATTAAGGTTTATTTAGTGCTGATGATGTACTCTAGCATTTTCACCACTAGATGGAGATAACAAATAGCGCATGAATATGTAAAGTTGCATGAATCATGAACGGTTATTGTCATTTTCCGAGTGTATGTGAGTCAACATTAGGTAACTACTGAAAACATTTCACATACACCAATCAACCATAACATTATGAGCACTGAGAGGTGAAGTGAATAACACTGATGATCTCCTCGTCATGGCACCTGTTAGTGGGTGGGATATATTAGGCAGCAGGTGAGCATTTTGTCCTCAGAGTTGATGTGTTAGAAGCAGGAAAAATGGGCAAGCGTAAGGATTTGAGCGAGTTTGACAAAGGGCCAGATTGCGATGGTCAAACGACTGGATCAGAGCATCTCCAAAACTGCAGCTCTTGTGGGGTGTTCCCGGTCTGCAGTGGTCAGTATCTATCAAAAGTAGTCCAAGGAAGGAACCGGTGTCAGGATCATGCGTGGCCAAGGCTCATTGATGCACGTGGGGAGCGAAGGCTGGCGGTGTGATCTGATCCAAAATGTCTCATGTCCAGCTAAAGATTTTCCTCTAGCTGGTCCAGCGTCTCCATCGAGTAGAATTTGCCTGATGCTTACTGTACTTAATCTCACCTGAAGGGAATTTCTTGCTCCTATCCATGAGAGAGTCTTGGACCTGCTTCATGCTGAGCACTGAAATATTCAGGTGCATGTTGGAGGTCCAACTGAAATGTTGCTAAAAGAACAGAAACATCTGCAAATAGCAAAGATGTAGACTGAATTGCCATGCTCCCATGACCCCTGACCAAGCTGTGCAAGAGTAAAGAACTGGCTCAGTGTTCTGTGGCCTGGGTGGAACCTGCAACGTTACTTGTTAATCCTAGGTTCATCTAACAGACAGAGTCTCCTCTCCAGAACCCTGGCATAGATTTTCTTTGGGAGGGTGAGGAGTAAATTCCCTTTTAATTGGAACACTCCTTCTGGCAATGTTTTTTTCCCCAGTTTGCTGGTCCAAAGGTACTGCCCCAGATCTCCATACATCATTAAAGAGACATGTTACACAACGCCAGGCTTGTTCAGTGTCTGCTACATTTCCAGCTAAATCTCATTTACTACTACAGCCTTGCTCTGTTAAAGTTTTCTTCTAGCCACAATAGTAACCTTTGCTTCAGTGATCACAGAGATTTCTGGCACTGTCTCTGGAAGGAGGCCATGTCCATTAGGTTAAGAAATCACTCCAAATCTTTCTTTCATTGCTCAACATTATGTCCAGTAGAGGTCAACAGTCCCCCACACTTGCTCAGCAATGCATGTGCGTGATCTTGTCTCACCCTTCTTAAGGCAATAAAGGTTTGGCCAGAACATTTTCTTCAAAGTTCTTCCATATCCCAACATTCAGTTCTGCAACTGCTTTCGCTTCAGCCCCTAACTTCTCAATTTAATCAGGAAAGCTATCTATGAGCATTACTAAAAAGGCCTTGTTCTTCTACTTGACAGCTTCCCTCACCACAGTGCTGACAGTCTCTCAGCCACAGCTTCTTGCAGGTACCTCTGTTATTGTGGAATCAAACATCAGCTTCACTGTCCCTGACCTCATACATAGAAGGTGTCCTTTTGGAGGTGGGAGCTGAATGAATCTCTTACTGAAGCGCACCAGCCAGATTACTTGGTAAATCTGAGAGAACCTTCAGGGATTGCTTAGGGGCATCTGAATCTGTCATATGCCCCCAGACATTCTCTTGGCATTACAAAGTAAGTCTGGCTGGTGCTCTGCATGACAACTCCATCTCACAACCCAGTACTGTTGAGTTGTTCCGGTGACCCAATTGTCCAAAACACATGTCTTAAAACCTAATCATTCAAATATAAAATGGCCCATGCCACTCTGGTATCTTGTACTCTCATGAGTACACTTATGAATAACATTGCAACAAAATATCAGCAATATGTGGCTTGCACAGCAGTCTAATAGCATTTCAACTAGTCTGGCACTTGGGATATGTCCCGATAATGGCTCCCTAATCCTGACAACCTATTTGTACCTTTCATAAGGGGATTTTGGGATTGCTCTTTCTCTGACCTCTCCCCTCAGATTTGTTCACCAAGGGGGTTTACTGAGTACAGAAGCTCCTTCACCATGACATGGTATTGATCCACACAGGGATGATAATACATAACACATGATGGTGCAGCAGGTAGAATTGTCACCTCACAACTGCAAGGTCTCCAGCTTCAGGTTGGTCCAGGCTCACTGGTTTTCACCAGCCTTCCAAAAACATGCTGGTTGGTGGATTAGAATTCTAAATTGCCCCAGATGTGTGTGAATGTGTGTGTGTATTGTGCCTGCTATGAACTGGCATCCCATCCAAAGTGAAGTGAATTAAAGGTGAAGGAAAAGTGGAAAGACTCTGGATACATGACTCTGATAAACCATGATAAACCATTTCCTGATGATTAATGAATGAATGTACAATATTTACTAGATAATACAGAATGTCTTTACTCTAAAATACATTTTCATTAACATAAATCATTACCACACATGTAGCACAATAAAGATTGGATGGGAGTAAATGGATCAATAAACCATATAGCAAAAACTGGTGCCGCAAAGTTGTCTTGAATGTCTTTGTATGAATGGTCCAAAAAAGCTTCAGCATGACATTGCCTATGTACACAAAGTAAAGTCCATAAAAAACATGTTCTGCCAAGGAAAAGTTGAAGAACTTGAGTGCCCCAAGCCCTAAACCCAATCCCAGTGTTTTGGGATTAACTGGAAAGCTGACTGTACCCCAGGCTTCCTCATTCAACATCAGTGCCGGAAGAGTGGAGGTTATTATAAATTAAAGGATGGCCCAACTCTGTATTAATGCCTGTGCTTTTGCAGCCACGTATACTTGTGATGGCCCGGTGTCCAAATACACTATATTGCCAAAAGTTTTCGCTCACCTGCCTTGACTCGCATATGAACTTAAGTGACATCCCATTCCTAATCCATAGGGTTCAATATGACGTCGGTCCACCCTTTGCAGCTATAACAGCTTCAACTCTTCTGGGAAGGCTGTCCACAAGGTTTAGGAGTGTGTTTATGGGAATTTTTGACCATTCTTCCAGAAGCGCATTTGTGAGGTCACACACTGATGTTGTACGAGAAGGTCTGGCTCTCAGTCTCCGCTCTAATTCATCCCAAAGATGTTCTATCGGGTTGAGGTCAGGACTCTGTGCAGGCCAGTCAAGTTCATCCACACCAGACTCTGTCATCCATGTCTTTATGGACCTTGCTTTGGTCACTGGTGCACAGTCATGTTGGAAGAGGAAGGGGCCAGCTCCAAACTGTTCCCACAAAGTTGGGAGCATGGAATTGTCCAAAATGTCTTGGTATGCTGAAGCATTCAGAGTTCCTTTCACTGGAACTAAGGGGCCAAGCCCAGCTCCTGAAAAACAACCCCACACCATAATCCCCCCTCCACCAAACTTTACACTTGGCACAATGCAGTCAGACAAGTACCGTTCTCCTGGCAACCGTCAAACCCAGACTCGTCCATCAGATTGCCAGATGGAGAAGCGCGATTCGTCACTCCAGAGAACGCGTCTCCACTGCTCTAGAGTCCAGTGGCGGCGTGCTTTACACCACTGCATCTGACGCTTTGCATTGCACTTGGTGATGTATGGCTTGGATGCAGCTGCTCGGCCATGGAAACCCATTCCATGAAGCTCTCTGCGCACTGTTCTTGAGCTAATCTGAAGGCCACATGAAGTTTGGAGGTCTGTAGCGATTGACTCTGCAGAAAGTTGGCGACCTCTTCGCACTATGCGCCTCAGCATCCGCTGACCCCGCTCCGTCAGTTTACGTGGCCTACCACTTCGTGGCTGAGTTGCTGTCGTTCCCAAACACTTCCACGTTCTTATAATACAGCTGACAGTTGACTGTGGAATATTTAGGAGCGAGGAAATTTCACGACTGGATTTGTTGCACAGGTGGCATCCTATCACAGTTCCACGCCGGAATTCACTGAGCTCCTGAGAGCGACCCATTCTTTCACAAATGTTTGTAAAAACAGTCTGCATGCCTAGGTGCTTGATTTTATACACCTGTGGCCATGGAAGTGATTGGAACACCTGATTCTGATTATTTGGATGGGTGAGCGAATACTTTTGGCAATATAGTGTACCTTTGGCCATATTGTGCAATTATTACCCAAGTGCAATGGCCAAAAAGGGAGCTTCTGCTTGTTTTGGATTTCAAGACTGAGTTTATTTTTAGCATCAGACAACAGGCTAGTGGTAAATAGTTCATATAAAGGTAGACAACAAGGACTGTAATAAATAGTTGATCGTAAATTTATTTTTTCTCTTACGCTATTTAGGTGTTTTTTTATCCTTACACGTCCATTTCAATTCAATTCGATTTTATTTGTATCACGCTTTTAACAACGAACATTGTCTCAAAGCAGCTTCACAGAACATAAGGAACAAAAACAGTGCAAAAAGTCCTAGATGTTAGACAAAATCATCCCTAGTGAGCAATCCTGAGGCGACTGTGGCAAGGAAAAAGTCCCTTAGATGGTTTGAGGAAGAAACCTTAAGAGGAACCAGACTCAAAAGGGAACCTCATCCTCATTTAGGTGACACCGGAGAGTGTGATTATAGATCGTTCTAAACACTGGAGAGCGTAATATGAACAATGTGATTTCTGCAGTTATGTACAGTCAGTTGTGTGATGCAGATACAACATATGTAGACTGTTATTGTGTATAAATTAGGAGGTTGTTGTCGTCCTCAAAGTCCACATAGGGTTGGCAGCGTTGCTTTGAATACCCAAATCCTCACCAAGCAGAACCCATTAGGTGCTGGTCCATCTCTGGATCATCGCAGGATGGGTTGGACTCTTTAGCACTTAAATTCTGGGTAAAATTGGGGTTCCAGGGTGGTATTATTCAGCAGGGCTTGCTCGCAGTCCTGTGGGCGGCGCTGTGTCCTGCATGTGGCCGATCCTTCTCCAATCCCTCACTGCAGAAGAAGAGGTAAAAGAAGACGCAGAAGAAGAAGCAGCCGCGTCGCTGCGAAGCAATCAACACTTCACTCGCGCTCACAATGGCGAGCTAGTCAGAAAGAAATGGGGACGCTGCCCGCTGCCTGGACGCCGTAAATCTTTTGCCCGAGGGCTGTAATTTGTTTAGCTCGACCGAGGAATGCTTGAAAGGTTAGATGGGTAAGCGGAGGAGGACGTAGTTAGACGGGGTATGTGGCGAAAGCCGCGGGTTTTAGTGGCAGTAGACGACGCTTTGCTACCATGAGAGAGCGCGAGCCGGGTTTTCAGCGGGGGGCTTCACTTTAAAACCGGCCTTAGGCTCTTTCTCAAAGAGACACGTTTACACACAGCCGTACACACACTGACACACGGGGAAGCGGGAGAGTCTTTTGGTGTGGAATGGCAGCCAGAAGTCGAAGAGCATGGTTCAGTGTGCTTTTGGGATTGGTGGTGGGTTTCACTCTGGCATCCAGGCTGATCTTACCCCGCGCCACGGAGCTGAAGAAAGCCGGGCAGAGGCGCAGTGCGAGCGGCGGGGGAGGCTGCGGCATCAGCGGCCCGCTGAGGAGAGAGCACGGAGGGGGGATGAGGTGGCCGGCGCAGGGGAGCGGCATGCTGCCAACGGAGAAAGCCGTCCAGAGTAGCCATAATTTTCTCTTCGTGGGCGTTATGACCGCGCAGAAATACCTGAACAACCGCGCAGTGGCTGCTTATAGGTGAGTGAGAGAGAAAAGAGAGCATGGGGAACAACGCCGTGGCCCACAGAGCCATCAGTTTGAGTGGGGAACATGCTGGAGTACCACGTACACACACACAGAGGGGGGATGTAAAACTGCATGCTGCTATTATTCTCCAGAACAGAAAACGGTAAAGCTCAGCTGACTTGCTCCATCAGCTGTCATAGTCTCCATGTGCATGTGTGTTGATGACATGCTTTTACAGGAACTTTTTGCCTCGTGCACCTTTAGTAAAGAAATGGACCAGCTTTGGAGTGTAGATGAAGTTTCAGTGCTCCACTATGTCTGGTGTGTCTTGAGGCATTTTTTATTTCTTTCATTCATTCATCTTCCAGAACTGCTTAATCCTCGGCATGGGTCATAGTGGAGCCTCTCCCGGGAACTCTGGGAGTGAGGTGGGAATACACACTGGTTGGGGAAACCTATCTATTACAAGGCACAGAACGCACACATTCACACCTATGAGCAATTTAGAGTTGCCATTCTGGGAGGTGGGAGGAAAATGAGGACTGGGATGGAGGAACCCCACACATGCCCAGAAACCTGAGTTCAGGATGTGTTAGGTGCTGCACCTGCCATTTCCTTAGCGCTTCTTATTCAATGAATAATCAGTATAGATATACAGGATCACAGATGAATGCACTTGGTATAGGGTCCCAGGCAGGCTTTTATTTTTTATTTTCTGGACATTTGTGTAGTTGCAAATGTATGGTAATTTTAGCTGGGCTGGTCAGGGCTGGACTGGGAATGAAAACCCAGGAATTTGCTTTAAAGTGGGTCCTGCTATATTTATCCACTGTGACACATGAAAGTGCATCCAGTGGTGTTATAAAAAGGGCTACATTAGGTCTATATAATCACAGAAACAAGACTTTTTTTTTTTTTTTTTTGCAAAATTTTTATACTATTGTAGCCCTATTCGAATACATTTTATTCATATGATTTTTTCATATAAAATTCAGCAATTCAGCTATACCGCCATGTACCTGTTTTCTTGACGATCACAATCTCCAAAGGATTGGGAATTAAGTTTTGAAGATGCAAAGCATTTCTTTATCCCGTATTCTCTGCACCACCTTTCCACTTTCTCTGCCCCTTTGTGTAGTCTACATGCATCCACAAACACAGGAATCTAGCAGACTGACCAAAGCGCAAGTAGTGCAGAGTAGTAACGTCATGGAGAGGCTCAGCAGGAAAATTCCTGAACTTCATCAGGGTTGGGGGGAAAAAAAGAAAAAGAGAATATTCCTACAGCTATAAAGATTCCAAAGACAAACCATGAAATGGGAATTTGCTTCCGTAATTTGCATAAAAATCAACGGTCCCCAGGAGCTGGTTCTTCCCATCGGATTACTGACTTTAGCATGTCACTCAAGAGCTAGTGATGGGTTTAATATGATTTTTAGCTTTAATCTAACATGTATTTAGCCTTTTAAAAATAAAATTGAAACATTGGTGTGAGTTAAAAATAAGCTCTTAACACCCCCCCACACAACATGCAGTCATTAGGAAGGCTTTAGGCTTGAATTCAGATGCAAAATTAGTCTTGGGTTCATTTGGCCAATTTTCCGTAAGAGAAACTAGCCGGAATGTTTTTTTTGTTTTTTTTGGATTGCCCTGAAAGATAACCTTGAAATTGTAATCCTTCTGTATATAGTACAGTGTCCCAGTCTTGAGCTGGGGAGAAACTCATCACTGAAGGCCTCACGAGGCTGAAATGGCTGTGTTGTCTGTCTGTTACACGAGGAACACTGTTAGAGGTTCATATGGCTTCATTTGTTCATTTTTTTTGTCTCTCAAGAAAATGAAACAAGTGGCTTTCATGGTAGACAATCCATATTCCATGCTATTTTTGTAAACTCTATTTGAGACCCGCCCGGGGCTCCATGTGGGAAAAATGAACACCGCAGCACAATCTTTGTTCCTCATGGGAAAATTTACCACAGCTGAGGAAAAAAATCTGTGCAAACTTTACCAGATTGGACCATGTAAGACAGGAACAGAGCTTTTGTTCTCTGGTTAGTTATTTTGTTTCTTGTGGGATTTTTTTTTTTTTTGGTAACATTTTGTATTTTAGCAGAGTTGGTCAGTGCCATGGTGACATTGGGGATTGGTAGGTCAGGGTTGTGCTCTAGTGACCAGAAGTTTGAGTTCACATGCTGAGACTGCCAGAGACTCCCAGAGCTAGACTCGTATCCCTCAAATGCTCAATTACATGCCTGATGCATAGATCTGTCTCTCTCTCTCTCCCTCCCCCTCCCCCATCTTTCTCTCGCTCTCTCTCTCTCTCTCTCTCTCTCTCCCTCCCCCTCCCCCCCTTTCTCTTTCTCTCTCTCTCCCACTCCCCCCTCTATCCTTCTCTTTCTCTCGCCCTCTCTCTGTTTCTGTCTCTCTATATCTAATCTTTATTTAATTTCATTTTATTGTAAGTTGCATCATTAAGTGTACTGTACTTTATACAGTATGTAATGATTTACTTGGGCTACTTTTCACATTATTCTGAATAGATCTGAAAACAGCATTTTCATTTAAAAATGCTCTTCTACCCTGAACATCTACGTCTGACATCACTTACATCCCTACACTGTACATGTGTACACACACGAGTCTTTGGCTCGTGTCATTTCCGTCAGGCATTTGTTTGTGTGTGTGATTTATTTATTTATTTTTAAGCTGAGTGCGTCATTAAAAAACACATTGTTTTGAATATCTCAGTTTTCTCACTCGACACTTTAACCCTGTATTCAGATCTATCCACTCGGGAGAGCGTTTTCAAAAAGCAAGGGTGTCTCGCTGTGGGCAGAAGCAATGCTGACCAGAACTAAACAAAACTACAATCACTTTTTTGGCTTTACATTTTATTGAGCAAAGTTTTCTTATCTCTCATCCATGCGCGCGCGCGCACAAAAAAAATGAAGCTCAATTAGGGTATTTGTTTATTTTAGTTTTTTTTTTCTGTATATATTTGCAAGTACGTGATCTCAAAATGATCCCGTAAATGTTTCCTTTCATTTTCATCAGCATCTTGTCACTTCTGTTTGTTGTGCAGGACCTGGGCTCAGACCATCCCAGGCAAAGTGGAGTTCTTCTCTAGCGAGGGCTCGGACACGTCCATCCCCATCCCCATCGTGGCCCTAAAGAACGTGGACGACTCTTACCCTCCACAGAAGAAATCCTTCATGATGCTCAAGTACATGCACGACCACTACCTGGACCGCTTCGAGTGGTTCATGCGTGCCGACGACGACGTCTACATCAAGAGCGAACGCCTGGAGAGCTTCCTGAGAAGCCTGAACAGCAGCGAGGCCATTTTCCTGGGCCAGACAGGCATGGGCGCTCGCGATGAACTGGGCAAGCTGGCACTGGAACCCGGGGAGAACTTCTGCATGGGAGGCCCGGGCGTGATAATGAGCCGCGAGGTGCTGCGCAGGATGGTGCCTCACATCCGCCAGTGCCTGCAGGAGATGTACACCACACACGAGGACGTGGAGGTGGGACGCTGCGTGCGCAGATTTGCCGGGGTGCAATGCGTCTGGTCTTATGAGGTGAGTGACCATCGGGATCCTGATCCTTAATAGAGAAGTAACTGAAAATGAATGTTACTCAGGATAGTAATGTTCTCTAAATGAATGCGAATACAGATATGAACATGAGGAACACCATGGTGGTTACGAGAAATCCAAAACATTCCCCAATCCCTTTTCTGATGTAAATCTAGGTGCAGATATAGATATACATACAAATAGTGGCATTGAGATACACTCCTAATATTTTGCAGTGGAATGTAGGAACTGAGATGGATTTTCAGACG
Source organism: Hemibagrus wyckioides (assembly GCF_019097595.1). Taxonomy (NCBI): domain Eukaryota; kingdom Metazoa; phylum Chordata; class Actinopteri; order Siluriformes; family Bagridae; genus Hemibagrus; species Hemibagrus wyckioides. The sequence goes on from NC_080719.1 coordinate 9,182,362, forward strand.
TACTGCTGGTTTCCAGTCAATCCATTAAGACAAAGATGCCTTGCTGTTACTAGAATAGCACATTCCTACAAAATTAAAAAAAAAAAACCCCATAGCTGTTCAGTTCACATGTCAATTCCAGTCTCCTTTTTTTTGCATTCCAATTTCAAGAAATAGCCCTTTGTGTAATATGCAGATAAATCAGGAAGCAGAAGGTCAGAGCACACTGATCACATGGAAAGTATTTCTGCCATCTGAAATCGTACTGTAGTACACATTGTTCCAAAATCAGCTCTTTATTTTATTATTTATTTATTTTTAACAACCTCTCAGAACTGCAATTTGGGCGATTGAAAATTATAGGGTGCAGCTTGGCAAAAAAAAAAGGATCCCATCAAAACCCCTCCCCACCGAAACCCACGATCCAAACTCCCTGGAAGCCATTAACCAGCGCAGCTCCCTTATAAGCCACTGCTTTATATCTTTATGTTTGGGTTTAAATGATGCGCTTTCTTCTCTCCGAATGAGGTAGTCTGCTTAACAATAACAGCTTTGTTCAAAAAACTGGTTCATTCACAGCTGTAGGGGATTGCTGATTCAGAATAGTTTCATTTCTCTGAAAAAAAAAAAAGAAGCTATTTATACATCCCATTTCCTCTTTCTTGTAGAGAGGCAGGCAGACCAAATATGAATCCCTTCTGTGGAGCGGAAAAGCAAATTTGGCTTAAAATGGAATGGATGCAGGAATATAAAATAACTTCCAGGAGAAGGTCATTTTTGTTTTTGCAGATAATTAGGCAATCTTTCAGCCCAGTGAATTTACAAACCGTGGAAAAGTGAGGTAATAAATATCCTGCAGGACAACATAATCGAGCGACTACTAATTATCAAATATTGCTCAAAAAAATCTGACCTAGCTTGCTTGATAACGTCATTCCTGATATAAATTTCTTCACTCCGGTAAAGAGTGTATGACGTGACTGCTGATATGAGCCGGGAGTTAGTGGGAGGCAGCGTGCAGATAGATGTTGTTGTGTGTACTGAGCAGGCTGAGGTTCCCCGAGGCTGAGGTTGATTGGCAGCACAGACTCAACACTCCTTAATAGAGAAGTGCTTGAGAATAACTCTTATAGTGGCTGCTATGTAAAGAGCTCTGATTGTTACTCTGATTGCGAGTATTTAAAATCATACATATAAGACATACGATGATGCCAGTTACGTTTTTAACCAGTATGTGGTGATCAGGTTACCGCTGTTGATTAGTAGTGTGATGTAGGGAAGAAAAACTCCCATGTTTCACCATTAAAATATTTCATCAACGCTTTCCCTCCCCCTTCCAACAAGCCATGTTGTCAGTGAACTAATCGGACAAAGAAAAGCAGATCAAATGAAGAATCTAGCAAAATCTGTTAAAACATCCCATTTCTAACATCTTGATGTTTCTTGCCCTGAAGCTAGTCTCTGGTCTAGTGAGCCTTCAGATGAATAATTGACGTAAATGCATGCGACTGGATAAATTGAAACCGTGGATCTGTTACAGAAGCCGCACTGTGTGGCTTTTTGTCCTTTTCTTTCCTTTCTTTTCATCCCCTCCGCCACCACACAACCCCCCACCCCCAAGCACTTGGTTCGATCTGCTGAAACACTTTGCTGGGTTTGTATCCGGGCTTTACGCCGCCGATTGATGGCTCCTGACCATAAAGCGGTACTGTATAAGCGACCTCCCAGCTTCCTGCATACTTTGCTACGGGTTGAATAGCTGAGCGTTTGCTTCATGGAACAGCTCGTGCTTTTGCGCACCAGTAAAGAAGCGGAGAGGAAGCTGTTGAAGTGTATTGATATGCGACTCGCATGCTGTCGAGCTTTTAGCGTTTTGGCTGGCTCTTCACTCCGCCTCTCTCCACAGTGCCTTCGGATAAACATTTGAGGCTGTGCGAAAAAGAAGATGTATTTTCCCGTTCTCCAGCAGCCACGATTGCATATTTGCTTCATATCCCATTCCCCACTAAGTCTTCCTGAAGCGTTCAGTCTTCTAAACCCATCCATCTAGGCAAAATTACCTCTTTTCCATTCTCGCCGGATTGACGAGGCGTGTACACAGTCTTTCACTGTAAATATGACTGTGGTGCTCTTAAATGGGCAAAATGAAATTAAGCTTGGACGGATATCAGAAGCCTCTGAATAAATGACAGGCAGCATTTGGCAGGTGGAACGTGCCTGGAGAGGAGGCTCTGCTTCTAAAAGTCTCCCCCCCCCGTGCCTGGGACCAGTAGGGGCTTTAATGTGCATTTGATGTGTGCTTTAATTGCAGTCGAACAGGTCTGGTTAGAGACGGCACAGCTGGGCAACCTGCTATTAACGTCAGAGCATTTTGCCTTCAGTCCTTTATAGACATGGCCAAGACCTACTGCATCGCGAGTTTCAACAAGTCCTGAGCGAGACACAGCCTTATAAAGTGACCACAGAGTTCAAGGAGTATGCTGTTCAAAACGGTGACTCCGTTAAATAAAGATGCTTTCCTTTTTAAGATGCTGAAATTACGATTATATCCTGACTCTTAAACGCATCCTAAACTTAATTCCAGACTGAGATGCAAGCATGGTTTCTGTGATCAGTTCGAAAACAGCTTTTCTCCGAGTCAGTACCACGATGATGTACACAGAGCACCCGGGCAGCAGGGTCGGTCTCGGCTAGTGCAGTCGCCCCCCCATCAGTGTGAACTAACCTCTTATCACCTGGTCACGTGTTAATCCCAGCAGCCTCCCACAATACTGTGGACCTCTTCACTCTGTTCTGTTGACTCCACCATCTATCTCCAGGCTATAGTATGACTCGCGCGCTCCTTTTCAGCTTTTGTGTGCATTATTGAACTGAATCAGACTGTAGAGAGATACAGCGATAGAGAGGTGGGTTATACGTGCTCTTGAAAGAAGCTCTGCTTTTCTGTTTTCTTGTGAAAGGGCTTAAAATCTATGCTAGTATGCACTTTGACCACAGCTTCCCAACATATGTGAAGAAAAGAATTTCACTCTCGTGTAATGTACACAGCGTAGACGTCGTCTTCTTAGCTGTCATGGTCTTCATCATCTTTATTTAATATCCCTTCAGATTCACAAAGTCCGTATGCATCAAACCCTATTTTTTGCTGTCGTTTAAGTTCTTGATGAACAGACCTAAAGTTCACATTTGATGCATTTTTTTTTGATGCATAGAGTGGGCCAGTGGCATGCTTTACTTTCCATTTCATTTAGTAGCCACACTGTTTATAAGAAAATCTTTGGAAAAAATACAAATACCTGCCTGTTATTTTGTGAACTGCAGGGATCAGTCTGCTGTAATAACCGCAGCTGACAGTCATCTCCACCATCACTAGCCTTTTAGGTAGATCCAGTGCAGCCATAGACCACAGACTTGCACCATCATTACTGTTTCCTGTTATCACCAATTCATCCTGGCAATCTTTTTGTCTCTTTTAACGTCTCGTATGAATTTGATTAGAGAATGCGCAGTGCTGGCGGTTTGGAGGCGAGAATAGACGAGTAAAAAAAAAAAATAAATAAAAAAATAAAGAGCCATAAACGAAACTTGTGCATTGTTACACACAGCCAGTGTAGAGACCGCAAAGAAAATCAGGAAGGTCTTTTATTTCATGCTGCCACATCACATTATGTGCAACATGTTGGTTGGCTCAAATAAAATAAAAAAAAAAGGATTACAAATTAGTGTAAAATCCATAACTTGCATAAAATTACTGTTGTGTGGTTGTGGATGGTGATGCTTTGTGGAGTTCTGTCTTATAATAAAAAAAAAAAAAAAAAAAAAAAAAAAAAAGAAGAAAGGAACAAAACCGTAGTACTGTGACAGTTAAGCCGTGTTATGGTGATGGAGGTGTGAAGTCGTAGAGCCACCCTCAAACCTCTGTAACTTCCTCATTTTGCACCTCACACACTGGGCTTCGTCGCCATGGCACCTGGTGTATGATTTGCCGAAAGCTTATTCACAGTGGCTGAGGGAGTATTTTTGTTGTCGAAGGCCTGCAATTCATCATCATTCATCTCACATCCGCCGTTTCCCCCAACATAAACGCTTCCACTAAACTCGAAAGCTCACTATAGCGTGGGGGGTGGGGGGAGGCAGGCTGGGTTCTGCAGACAGGCTCGTACTTTGTAGTTATTAATGTGGGAACATCTCACCTGCTCTGCTGTCTCGTTTTCTCATGACTTGATGATTTTTCGGTCCACTAATGTTATGTTTTATCCATCGTCTCGAAAATATCACACGGTTTTAGGGGATTTTTCTTCTTTTTGGGTTCTTAGGAAAAGAGAGGTGTGTTTTGTGGGTCTGTGCTGCTAACATTTCCACTCCCACAGCGTGTGCATGTCTCTGAAGTGCTCTTATTCATGACCCCTTTCTCTGCACTCTAGCTTTACTAAATACGTTTACAGAAGCGCAATTCACGATACCTTTTAAATGTCGTAGCATGAGAATTTTTTTGTGCATATAACCCAAGATACTCAAGACCATAGGATGCTCCTTGTATAGACTAGGAATTGATATTTGTGTACCAATGAAACCCAGTGTTTCACCTCCCCCTCCAAGTGCCTTCAGCCAGCACAATTTACATTTACAATAATTTCATGTAGGCTATAGGTTATTTTTAAATTATATTTTTATTCAAAGCACGGTGAAATTTTTTTCTTCCCATATCCCAGCTTTGGAAGGTGGGGTCAGAGCACAGGGGTCAGCTATGATGCGGAGAGGGTTAAGTGCTTTGTTCAAGGAGACCAACAGTAGCAGCTTGGCGGTGCTGGGGCTTGAATCCTGTCCTTTCAATCAACAACCCAGAGCTACCGCCAGGATCACTCAACATATATTCACTTGTGTTATTACTTGCAGGAAATAATGTATTTTAAGAGGCGGTTACCATAGAAACTCGGGTCACAGAGTACAATTCATTAAACAATTTCGTAATATAGTGCACTATTTGTAGATTTTGGAGTTTCATCTAAAAGCATAGTGTATACCCACAATGCACTGTGATAGATTAGTGTCTGAACAGTGGGTCATTTGAGGAGAGAATACCCATGATGCCCTTTAATGTGTTATGTCCTGGATTTCTCTACAGGTTTGCTTATACTGTAGCTATATACACGCTCGATACTGTTTATATCCTAATAATGTTTTAGTGAGCGCTATACATTATTGCTAGAAGTTAAACCGATGGATCAAACTTGGCTAAACTGTTAGAAAAACACGAGGTTAACCACAACGGAGCCTCCGCAGTGTCTCTTACAGACTTTCGAAAAACATGATGTTCAGTTTAGCATTTATTCCAAAATAAAGCTATCATTATATTGTCTGGGCTTGTAGCTGTTTCTGGGAGTTCAAGTTTTTGTGCTGCAAAATTCTGCCTACCTAGTTCACCATGAAGGCACAGGCAGTGTAGATATTTTAGTGTCCAAAAGAACTCTCTCTCTCTATCTGGTAAATATTTTTCGGGAAAAAAAAGAAAGAGAGCAGTTTTGAACAGTGTGACTTGTTTGTTCCAGGTGGATGTTATGACCCAGTCATGCCTTGATGCCGCCAGTGTTGCACGATACTTAATCGCTGCATCCTCCAAGAAACGCAAAGGCAACGTTCCAGCATTAAGATCTCACTGATCTTGAATAAGCACCCTGTTGCGGAAATTGTCGAATCGTAGCCACATGCTGATGCAGCAGAAGTGAAACCACAAAGGTTTTTTTGTGCGCACACGCTCGTATGCGTCTCGTCAGCAGAAGCGCTGCTGTCCTTCCGCGTCCTTCATAAGGTTGGCAAATGAATTGCCCTTTTTTTCTGGCCAGATGTATGCATATACAGGAAGCAATACTCCCACATGCATACTCTGTTTTAACAGTGCGTATCTAGGGGGAAAAAAAAAAGAACCGTCGTCTATTTCTCGCTCCAGAGCAAAACCGGGAATTATATGGCCGCTGTAGTCCTATACTTTGCAGCTCTTTTCATAGACTTTTTCTTTAAAGATCTGTCTGAGATTCTTCTCTTAAGACCCGTCTGTTCATTATTGAGCTCGTGGTGTGTTCTGGGCAGCCAGGCTGGTCATACCATAAAAACAGGAAGTCCTCTCGTATTTACAGTGTGTCTGAAGAATGCTAGCGTTCCTGTGCGTTTTAAACAAGTAGCTGAAGGATTCCTTGTGTTGACCCGGTGGCATCTTTTATTTTTTTTTTGTTTCCACAGCATTGCTCGGCATGTTTCACAAGCCCTTGTTTAGGCTTTCTGGAAGTAGGCTGTCGCGGGAATCAGGAGCAGATCATAACTTTCTTTCCTGACTTACTTTATGGCTGCTTTATGGTTATGGCCTAATTAGATTTGCCCTGCTGAGCTTGTTAAACGTACAGTATTGCTTGTTCATGACTCTACTCATGGTCATAGCATTCGTCTAGCTAATGAACGTATAGAACACCAACCCCATGACGTCTGCCTGGGCTTTCATGGGTGGACAAGTGATAAATTCATTAGCAAGCATGTTGAGAAACTTTTACTACAAGCTTCAGCCTGCTGAACTGCTTGCTCTGAATCCTGCTTGACTAGGTTAAAAAGGTATTGCTGGCAGTTTATTACAGTACTGCGAGCGAATTAAGGGCATTAATACCAAGAAACGAGTTTGCGGAGAGAGAAACACAGTGTAGCTTTATCATGGTCCTGTTCTAATAAAGCTTCTGTTGAAGTGCTGTGGCTGCTTGTTGTGCAGTGAATCAGCTATGAATGCTGTTCTGCTGTCTCATCACATCTAAAAGACGTTATCTGAGTCTGGTTAACATCTTTATTTACTATTAATGTGGTTAACGTCAAGATGTCTGCATGTTGTATTCATTATGTGACAGCTTGGCCTCAGTTTTCTACATTTTTTCCCACAATTTTTATCATTTAATGGGATGTAGGGTTTATTTTTCTTTCTCTCTCTCTCTCTCTCTCACTCTCTCTCGCTCTCTCTTTGTGTATGCATGGGAATCTTCCTGTCCACTAGGAATAAAGAAGGCACCCAAGATCTCCTTGTTCCAGGTGCCCAGGTTACTGATTTGTCCATCTCTAGGTCTGGACTCGTATGATTTGCCTTTTCATTTGTTTGAACCCATCTCGGCTGCACCTGGAGGCTGTCCAGGTTTTATAGGGTTTGCAGATGGAATGTCCAGCTAAATGCGACACACCTCGTCCTGTGTCTTGCATTTCGAATGAGATGTCTGCGTTGTCACCCTGACTGCCTGTCTCCCTCCTCCTCTCGCCGTCTCCCTCGCAGCCAGTCATGCATGTGGCAAGCCGGGTGTATTTTCAGCCATCCTGTGGCCACTGAGCTGATGTATGTGTTATTTTGTTGCTCCCAGGCAGGAGGCTAAAATTAGGGCCACAACGAGCACATGAATGTTTACTAGTTTTATTTAAAAATAAATACAAGGCGAGGTTAAAAAGCTTGGTGTACGCATCGGGCTCCAGGACGAGGCTTGAAACGCTCTCTCTGTGTAGGTTGCGGGATGTTCAGCGTTTTCATGTCACTGAGTTCATTAGTTATAAATTGTACCAACTTTTTGGGGTGGAGATTTTGAGCTCAGGTCACACCTTTTTTTTTCTTATCTCTGTTTATTCTCGTCATCATCTCCGCCCTCTATCCTTGAAGGCACCCTGGGAGATGTTGGTGCAAGGCAAACTTTTTTTATGCAATTCCCACCGATTTTATTTCTCGGGTGTTTCAGGCTGCGTCCTGTTCTGTGCTTACTGTACGACTGCAGGCGCTTCATCACTGCGCTTACTATTAATCTGCCGTTTGTTTGGGTATTAGCGTGCACCGAGTGTTTCTAGTCTCTGCCGCTCGCTACTTTTTCCATTAATGCTGAGCATACACTTCTTAATCCAACCCTGATCACGGAGTGCCAGAGAAAACTGACTCTCTATCTTTTTTTTTTGTGTTCGAGTCACCAATGATTTGATCGGCCAAGAGGATCTTATAATGTGGGATGGCCGAGTGACAGCGCTCTGTTCCTCGAATCCTGTCCAAGACCCTGATGCGAAAAAAAGGTTACCAATTATGTAAATACTGTACTGTGAGACTGGGAAGGACCTATTTTTCAAGCGAGGATTTTTTAATAGCCAGTCAGAAGACCACAAAAAAGCAGCATGAATGAGATTTGTTGGCCTGATGAGGTGAAGGTCTACGTTTTTTTTTTTTTTCCTGGAAAGCGCAGCAACCTACTTACACAGATCAAAAAAATAAATAAATAAAACGCTCCCAGATCGAGTTGTAGCTACCTTTTTACAACTTCACAATCCCGTTCAGTTTTAACGTTCTGATAATCCATTTCGATTGCTTTGACATTTTAGGACGGTGTGTGCATGCGTCGATGCCAAATGGTGACCATGACCACATTTCCAGCTGCAATTTTCTTTTTTCTTAAGACGATTTCAGACTGCGGGATTACAGCGGTCTTTTTAAGATTATTACTTGTCACGTTGTATGAGGAAAAAGCTCAATAAATTCATGGCTGGATTTTTATAAAAGATTTGTTCTCCAATTATATAATGATCCTCTACTGATAGTCCCGTGATCCTTCACTGGTAGACCTGCGATTAAAGAAAATGATTATAGTCGGCTTCCGTCATCAGTCAGTGCGATTCAGGCTCATGCAGAGAATGGACTTGCGTAAACAGAAACATTTTTCACAGAGCTTCAGGGAAATAAGAATATTTCCTATCCATTTTTTCCCCTTCTTTGCCAATACCGTATTTGTCACTGTCTTGTGAGTTTTGCGTAACCGTGTGCTGTCTTCCTATCAGCAGATTTTACACAGCCGTCATAGCAGCACATTATAATGGAAAGTTTCTGAAATTTCCAGGTCGTTTTTTTTGTAGAAGCAACTGGCATCAAATCTGATGTCTGATTTTTCTGTATATTGCAGGATGATTTACTGAAACTGATCAGTGATTCAACTTTCTCACAAGTTTGCGGTAAATCTAAATATGTAATAAATCTGCAGTAAGAGTGGAGTCATTACACACTGATGAAATCGTTCCTTTTAAGCATGACTGAGGAAGTGGTTGTTTTGCTAATCACTGTATCAGAGTTTAACAGGAACTAAGGCGTCATAGCCATCTATATATCACTAGGTCGAAATCAGGGATAGCAGAAGTAAACCTGTCTAAATCAGAAACGTTGAAAGGTCACGGGACAGCGTTTGTAACTGCACTTTTGTCTGTTTGCATGTGACAGAGAACTCTGGCTTGTTGTTCTGACATGATCACAGTTAAGAGTATAAACCCTCAATCACACGTGTTGTATCAGAGACAGTTTGAGCGCCATCATTTTCAATATAGGACTTTCAGTGTCGCACACACTGACATCATCAATATATTAGGTCAGGTAGATCCTACTGAGCAGAGGAGGATGGTGACGGTGTACCAGTTCATTTGGACGCAGGATTTGTGTGCAGCAGCAAATGCAGGCAGTGTGTTAGGCACACAGCTTGAGCTGGGCTGTCTCTGTGGTTGTTCGCTATCTATGTGCCAAAAGGCAGCCCTGCCAGAGCGCATCTAATGAATTTCGGCGGTTTCTGCTTTCTCCAGGTCTCAGCCTCGTCAGCTAGATGCCCGACCCATCCCTCCTTGCCTGCTGCCAAATCTTGGTTCTCTCTCTCTTTCTCTCTTCCCTTCTCTTCGAGTTAGAAAATGTCTTAACAAGAGGCCCTTTGTGGCCTGTCCATAGCACCCCTTTTATTTTAGCCCCTATACTCTACCTCTCTCACCCTTAACCCATTACATTGATTTAATTTTTTTCCCTCTTTTCTTCCATTTCTCACTTTTTTTTCTTTTTTTTTTTCTTTTTTTCTCAGAATTAATTCATCTTGCATGTAATAAATATTGCGTGTGGCATTTGGGTGAGTAGCAGTCGCACTTCTTGAAAGAAAGGAGCATTAGGTTGGAGGGTCCACTCTGGAATCCCCTTCTCCCTGCTCATACAGGCCTCAGGATAGTGCTTTAGGTGCCAAGGCGTCTGGGGGAAACAGCCGTTGATTGTCAGGGCTTGATTCATTAAAAAAAGGCCCTTAAAGTCAGTGACAGGTGTATAGACAAACTTCATGAACCTCACAGTTTGATGAAAGATAGAAGAGAGATTCTGGGAAATTCATTTCCTTATTTTGAGCCTCAAAACCTGTGACTTTGGTGTTCCTTATAAATAACAAAGAGTCGGATTTGCTCGAACAGCCGCTGGTATCCTCCTCCTGACTGGAGAAGAAAATCCCAGGATTCCTGCTATAGACCATGTCAGGACAGCACACAGATCTTGAGGCATATAGGTTGGAATACTATTGATGCATTAATGATTTCATGGTGGAATAGTTGAGCTCAAATTTGTATCTTACTTGGTCACCCCATGGCAAAACAGCGGTAGCCCTCAATGTTGTGGTTTATTTGTTTATTTAGCTTAAGGCTTCTAATTAAGACAGGATTCACTTCAGCAGTTGAGGGTCTTGCTAGAAGACTCACCAGGGGCCGCTCAGCAGTGCTGGATTTTATCTTCCTTACTTCTGATCAGTAGCTGGAATTAAAGCTTTAACCCATGAACCTCCGCTTCCATCTCCATACACCACTAGCTGTAGATGAGGAGGAAAAGTTTTCTAAAACTACTTCTACTCCCATATTCCATATTTTAACTGGCTAGTATTTTCTTGCTTGCTCTTAAACCCCTAGCTGACATGCAGTTAAATGCAAACCTTGAGGTATCTCGGGCTGATTTTACACTATTCCCTGTTGTAGAGGTCTCAACAAATCCAGATTACAACTAAGCAGGGGGATGTGGTGGCTCAGTCGGAAAGGATTTGGGTTAATGATTGGAAGGTTAAGAGTTCAAATCCCAGCACCGTCAAGCTGTCACTGTGCTTTTGGGTTTTTGAGCAAGACCGTAACCACTCTCTTGCTTCCTGTGTCACTTGTAAGTTGATTTGGATAAAAGCATCAGCCAAATGTAAACTAATCAGGTCAGTGACGGTCAGTGGTCGTGTTTTATACCATAAAATTCCTTTGTAGAAATTTAAAAAAAAAAAAAAAAAAAGAAAAGAATGAAGCTGAATTAAATGTGTGGCTTGGCAGGCAGCCATAGATTTCCTAGTGCCTGCTACTGAAATAGCCACTTTCCATCCAAACAGCACACACCGTTAGATTTTCCTCACACTCCAAATGACCCCGGCTAATAAGACATGGTCAATGGAGACAAAGTGAGAAGCTTGGCTGATTAGCAGCACCGTTTCTGAGATCACATGTTAGGCCAAGGTGCTAATGTTAACAGTTTCAATATGAATTCTTGCAGCTATATGTCATTTCCTGTCATGTGGTGTTTTTTTTAATTTTTTTTTTATTTTTTTTCCAACCTGTTTGTTTTTAATACACAGCTTCATAGACATTAGTGACAGATTTAGAGGGGGAGTAGTGTGGTGGGTGTTGACGGACATGGCTACGTTTTACGGCGTCAATATGTTTCAAACGATGTCGACTTCTCGAAAGATTAAAACAACAGACAGCAAGGTCACGTCAGTACAAGGTCAATGCTTCTGTTCTCACATTTCATTGTTTCTCCTGGTGGTTTGTTGGCCATGTTTATAGCCGTTTGACGCTCGTTCTGTGAGGAAGGCCATTAGCACGCCTTTTCGAACCTAATCACTTCCACTGCCGAGCTTAAGTGACTCACTATGCCTTCTAGAGCTAATCGAGACTCTCACTTTTCCTGATTCATCCCCCTAACTTCCCAAAACACACACACACACACCCATGGGAGTAAAAAAAAATCCAGTCTTTGTTGTGTTGTCTTCAAGCACTTTGAGAAGTATCACAGAGGTCAGCTTTCAGTTAAAGTAATTAAGCTTTAATCCACACTTTGAAGCTGTTTGAAGAATTTCACATCATTAAAGTGCACAGTGTGAATCGGAGGTTTGAAGCTTGATAAATATTTGATGTAAAGTGAAAACAGTAGGTTGTTATTATTAATTTTTTTTTTCTTTCTCAACAGATCATTACATGAATAAGGGATTTGATGTAGTCCTCGTCCCCAGGGACATTTCTGTGTTTTCTCCACAGGCCATTTAAAAGCTGCCCACTGATTTGATTGTTCAGGATTAGCATTAGCTGTCACAGGGCTGAAAATGTCATCTCCAATCAGAGAAAATTCCAAGACGATCCGAATTAATAATGCAACCTTGGTAGCAAGGTTAATGTTGCGTGCAGTCAGCTGTCTGTGCCAAATTTACCCCCATATCTGTTATGAAGAGGAAAATGTCCACAATTTGACGTTATACTTTTTCTCTGTCAATTTAGTTTTATGTATTTTTTTTTTTTTTTATCCCTGACCTTTTCTTTATAGCTGCTTTGACTTTAATGGATCTGTTGGATAGCTGAAATATGTAAATGAAGATGTGGTTTATGTAAGAAATGGCCATGAGGATGAGAAGACATAATACAGAAGACTGAGAAAAGAAAAATCCAGAGAGAAGCAGAGAATAAGTTGAAAGTCCTAAATACTGAGAGATTGAGAAAAACCAAGGGAGTGGTGGAGAGAGGAAGCGAAAGAAGTACAGCCCCTTCTTCGGCTGAGCCACGGCTCTGTTTCAGCATGCACACAGCTCGGGCTGAAGCAATGTGGCAGCCGCCTGTTCCCAGACACACCCTCTTCCTCCGGACACGCCATCATCTCGAAGCCTCTCCACCAGAATGCCAAAAGGCACTGCTGCTACTCTTTCCATCCTCCTGCACCTTTAACTGCAGCTCCAGTCATATGGTTCTGAGGAAACCTGTGTTTAACTGTGTAGGACAGTGGACTTGGTGACCCTTGCCTGCAGGTCTGTAATAGACTTTAAAGAAAAAGCATGAAAATGGAGACGAGTTTTTAATGTGAGATGGGGAAAGGGGGCATGGCTTCCAAGGGTGTTGGTTAATATCAGTGTCACGTCTGTCAATCATTCCAGATTTATATGTCTATTGGTTCATCTTGCAGTTTTATATTTCATGTTTACTTACTGATGCTAGCTGAAGTGATTGCTTCTCTGATGTAGCATAGTGTTAAGGATCCCGTATTGTAGTCTTATCATTTATTGCCGTGGGTACAGCTACTCAAAGGTGAACTAATTAATGAATCCACAACGCTTTTTAGTTTGTAATAAACTCTTTATATTATAAGAGACTGGACCATTTCGTAAATATTGCGTCAGTGGCATCTCTCCAAGTTTGTCGACCGCTACAAAGTATGTCAGAATGATGTGTAAAGTGACTTAAGCATATCGTAAAGACGGAATAGAAAGGCCCAAGTTGTGTTGAAACCGAAGGAAGGACCATAATTGTTAATGTCTCGGAACAAACATTTCCTGAGAAGCGTAAAATGCTGATATGGAACCATATCTTTCTCTGTTTAATGGACCTTTTCCCTCGGGTTATCTGACATCCATGCTTTATAAAGCTACTGTTTGCTTTGGATTACTTCCATAATCTCGAGTGGGTGACTGACAAGTTATCACCTGCTATTATGTTCCATAGTAAACACAGGTTTAAGTTGACTCCTAATGTGCAAATCGCTGAAAAAAGGGCGACACTTGGATCGTTTCCATTTTTGAGCGTCAACCGAAGCACCCTATTTTCCATTTGATTTACGCCGTAATCCTTCTGTAGAAGCAGACGTAAATGTAAACCGCATGCCCATGTGTGTAGTTCCTGAATTTTTGGTTTTTGGACATGTTGCATAGTCTCTGGAATGAATATAATTTAAAAATGTCTTTCTGGAATGAGGCCATGTTCCCCTTTTTTTTTTTTTCTTTTTACCTGCCATAAAGTAGGTTAATGGATCATTGTACATTTTCAGAAGGGACTCTATTTATACTCTATTTTCTGCACCGGCTGCTATAACGTTTGTGTTGGTAAAGGGACATAAATGTGTGTCATTCTTTGTAATGGTTCTAGTTAGTGAAGGTGGCTTAAGTTAATTTTAAAGAGCAGGATGTTCTCTGTATGTCTTACTGTTTTGAAGGTAATGTCATCACTTTAAATCTGGTCTCTTGGGAAAGAAACCCCATCACTGGCTTGGCATTAAAGGATGGCAATTAATGTAATTGATAAGCAAAGCAGGTCATCACTGCGTTCAGTGTTACACTGGCTTTGCATATCATTACTGAGATTACATTAAGCACCCAGCATGCCCTCTGTTCCAGTTCTTTCTAAACCTCCACGAACCCGAATCTGTTTGATGCATGCCAAGTCTGACTCTGAGAATGTCGGCTTTTCTCATTTTTAACTAGAAGCCAGCAGTAAGCTGCCATGCCTGACTGTTTTCCCTAATCAGATGCTGTCACAGCTGGGGATACCAAGTGCGCATTAAAATTAATTCAGCTGGGAGGGGGGAGCGGACTGGCAAATTGATTTGTCATTAGATGATGCTTGAAGATAGTCCGTTTTGTGAAATGTGATGCACAGCTGCATCCTCGGTATGGTCCTGTACCAGCTCTTATTTTCGGGCTCGCCATTCGGATCATGACTGGCTTTGTTTAAAGGAAAATTGTTTTAAATGTCTCCTCTGTGAACTGCCCTGCCAGGATACATTTAACAGACTGAGAGGAAGGACTGTAGTTTTCCAGAGCTACTGTGCCACAAGACTTTGGCTCGCCACACTGGCAGTCTTGGCACCACCTTTTGTCACGGAGATGAGTGTTGGCACTAGGATACTTTGTCCTCACTGATCTCTGCTGCGCTCTTCGCCCTGCTTTTACTTACTTGCTGACTCAGATCATGCACTGAGGTGCGCTTATGAAACAGTACCTAGGAAGGTATGACTTCAGTAAGCCGTTTCATCACATCCAGAGACCCTCGGGCTGTTACGTAGGTTGTATTCATCGTTTGTTTTTGCAGGTGGAAAGCCACTCCTGGGTTGTGCTCGAGATCCTCCAGAGATGCTCGGCGAAGGATCTTATTGGGTTGAGACTTTACTGGCTGTCAGTTCCACGGTGACGTGTTGGTCCTATAACTGGGTGTAAAATGAGGCCATTATGACTCTGGCAGGTTGCCCTTTGTGCTGGCAGATCTCTGGACTCTTACCGGCCAGCCATTATTTATGATTATAGGACTGCTGCACTTATTTATACCAATTCAGTGCTGGTATAGCATTAAGGGGTTTCTAGTAAATAGATTGCATTTTATTGGAAGGCTAAGATAAAAATCCCTATGCACCATCTTGATTTGATGCCTCCTCAGCAAATCCACCAGTGCTTTAGGAGGTTTAAATCAGTGAGTTAATGAAGGTTTCATTGGCTTTGGTGCTCAAATGCGGTCAGTCATTGACCAGTTCCAAGCAGATGAACCTCATAGTTCTTTCCACTTGTCATTATATCATCATATTTAGTCAATGCACCGGACTTGTTCACCCTTTGATGGTGTGAGAACTTTGTCCTCTGCATGAGGGATGCAACCTGATGCGCAGTTTGGATTGAATGGATAATGTGTTCTGAACAAATGCAGATATGAATCAGGAAAGTTAAATCAGGTGAATGATGTCCCTTACCAATTAAAACTCTCTAGCGCTTTGTATTTAGGAAGTGGGTGAGTCCCATCTGAACGTGTACAGTAATCCCTTAACCTACTTCATGGAGACTACAGAGTGTGCATTGGAAAACGGATCCTGTGGGAAGTGACGGACATTGTTTGAGCAGGAGGTTTTTCCTTTCTTGTGGGTGCCGGATAAATTGCTTCAATAAAGGCTAGAGTGACTAACATGAAACACAATGGTTATTATTAACTTGTGGTGATTTACATTAGGCTTTGAAGTTGTTTGTTTTAGGAAATAATTCCAGTCAAGTTTAAAATATTGTGAGCTGATACAAACAAAAACAATAACCCTGTGAGCAGGATTAAAAGCAGCCCCGTGTACATCCCTCGAGTGAGGTAGCTAAGGTTGAGGAGCTGTCAGATTCAGAATTCACAGACCATGAAGACTGGCCTTCCTTCCCTTCAGGGGTTTCCCCAGTGTTTCTAGGGTATTGGAGTTAATTAAAAAGAAAACCAAAAGAAGCAAACAAACGAACTTTTCCCAGTTAGTCCATGTACACTTAAGGTTTCAGTCCAGATATTGGGAGCTCTGAAAAGATTTTGGGGATTGTTGCACCTTTTTCTGTACACGTCTGCATTCTCTGGCACGCAGTGTTGAGGTCAAAGCAACAGACTGACGAGGAGACGTCAGACATGGTGCGTAGTGCCATCTGTATTGCTGTATGTCATGCGATGGCATGTGTCTAACGCTCATCAGTGTGTGCCATCAAATAACGTGCAAGTTTTCTGGAAACTAAGTGTGTACACACAGATGATGGAGGTGTTAAATTAGATGTGGCAGTGACATGGATGCTCTTTCCCTGTGGCTGTGTAATGGCTGTGATGCTCCATCACCCGCTTGGCAGGGGGTCTGCTGCAAGTCTGGACAAAACCTCAAGAAAGTGTGCACATTTTATAAACAGATAAGCTCCGACAATCCTTCAGTCAGCATCCTCTTTCTTTGTTCGTTTTTGCTCTGTGTTGGATTTGGAGTAGCAAAAAAGAGATGAACCGTGTGGTTTGTGTAGCAGTGTTTATTAGAATAAAAGCAAAGGGAGCTGGTGTGCCAGTCGTTGTTAATGTGTAAAGTAATTATGTGCATCATTTCCGATTTTAACACAGGAATATAAATAAATAAAAAGATATAGAAATATCTATATTTTTTTGGTGTGTACTTATCTTAACAGTGCTGCACATTCAAAGCATGGGAACTAAATGAAGTGGATTGTAAATGTATTACTATTACCCTATGTTCCAGTAAAGTTGCTTGTGGTCCCTGGTGGGTGTCTAGACCACAACTATTGTCCTTTACGGGTGTGTGCCTTTCAGCTATTTATATATGCTTATTTAATATTTCCTATGAGATGATTTGAGTGAAAATAGAAGCTATAACTACCTCCAGGAGATTAAGGATTATGAATAATGTAGCCATGTTTTTACATTGGAAATGCTCTTTTGCTTTGCTGCACAATACAACAACCATTTCCACCCACTTCATTGCTCCAATACCAGTGTGCAGTGTCTAAAGGCTAAAAGTGAGCTCATTAGTTAAGGTTATGCACAAACAAATAAATCTTAGGACTGTCGAGCCACTGTTGTCCAAGACCTTCAGCTGCTTATGTCTGTGCTGGAACTGGACCTTGCCTCACTTGTCAGTTTCCAGATGAATAAGTGTATATAATGTCATGTTTTGCTGTAATAGCATCTTAGATTTTTTTTTTCTCTCACGGTAATGAAAAAAACAGGGACAGCGTTTTTATTTAGCATAATGTATTCTGCATATCCTTTTCACAAGTGACCATGTCTTAAAGTCGAAAGACGGACGGCTACAAAAGCGTTATGTCTACTTTCAGAGTATCCTCCTATAACAAAATTCTGGATATTATAGTGTTTTGGGCTGCAAAGCCACCCAAGACTTTAGATTAAAGAACCCAAGTGTGTGTTCTCGCAGGCACAAACACATGATGATGATGATGATGATGATGATGATGATGATGATGATGATGATGATGATGATGATAAGAGTCCCCACCTACAGAAAACATGATATATTGAGAATAAAGGCTGCCCTCAGTATCAGTACCACATCCTGAGTCATAGTTCATGCAATTTACTGTCTCTTTATATGATTGATGGATGTTCTTTACATGGTAGGAGCAAATGCTTGCCTGTAGACATCACAGGAAAACTACAGAAGCATTAATGGCGCGCAAGAGATATTTACCTGTTTGCAGGAATTACAGTAATTTAGCAGAATGCATTTTTGTGGAATCGTGCAAGGCCAACTTGTCATTTGCAGATTTTACTTTAACACGCTGCTTTTGAGTCTTGCATCTTACTACAGTCACTGGCGATATATTACAGTTGCTCAAAGTTTGAGGCGTTTCTCAAGTTAGCAAGCACTCCGATAACTTCCTTATTCAAACATTTACAGTGTTTACTTTCGAAACAGGCCACACATTGACGGCTGTCGCAAACCATCGAGAGCTTTATTTTCCCATCTAATCTCATTAGTGAAAAGCAAAACCTGGCTAGTGTACACCCTTCTCAATCCTACCTCAATTTGCAAAAAGGTAGATTGAATTTTCTGTGAAGAAAGGCTGCAGTTACTGGTATATTTATAATCCTCATAATAAATTCTCTTTAGACCCGGATAGAAGTTTAAAAACTACCAGTATGTAGATAATCTACGCTATGGTAGTTCTATCAGTATCTAAAGAGAATTTTCTATGAGAATTTCTGAATTTATTTATGTGTAAAAGAGAATTAAGCCAAGCCTTTCTGTATATATTCCAGCATCTGTGGTCTTCAAATGCGTCTTTGAAGCCATGCATTTCTCCTCCCCAGAGAGAGAGGAAACCTGAACTGTAGGGGGGGACCCTTCAGAGGTGCAACTGAATCTATAATTTACCGCCTACAGTAGCTTATAGAACTGCAATTTCTTTTTCATTGCTTTCTCTATGCTAGGCTTTCGCTAGGGTGGAAAGGGTATGGAATTGTTTGAGTACAGATGTGCCAGAGTCTAGACGAACAGTCAGCCATATGGTGCCATGTATGGATCCATCCAGAAGGTCCTGACAGAAGGTCGACGGAAAGGTTATTCCGTTGCTATTTTGGTCTCGCATAGCCTGAAGGACAGTCTGCTAGAATCGTGTGAAAGCACCCCGATGGCATGCTGTTTAACCTTCGTCTGTTGTGTGACAAATGTGCGGGAGACTTGGTCGCGTCTATAGCGGTGGCTAACACGACTAGTCTACTGATCAATAAACGTTTGTGTACATTCGCTGTTGCAATAATGGTTCAGTCAATTCCTACGCAGCATATTTTTATACAAGACATTTCAATACACTAAATTACTTTGCCTTTAATGTAATATACGTTAATGCAAAATAAAAGTCCACCCCGAAATACTTTAAATATATTTATATTCAAATGTATGTTGGCTTCCTATAAAAAAGCAGGAGATTACACATTCAGAAACTTGCCCTGCACTTTCTCGGCTGTTAATCAGAACGATGTATGTGGAAAAGGGCAGTTAGTGCTTTGCTCAGAGCTGGTTCAGCTCCTCTGTAAGCATGACCAGCAACCAACTCCTCTAGATAGCCTTCTATGGGGTATTAAAGGCGATAGTCTTAAGTGGGTTTGGAATTTGAAGCTTTGGAACTTTCTCTTTGAGTCAAGTGGACAGAAGGGGAGGAGAATGTACGAGAGATGGACAGACTAAAAGAATTAGTAGCTAAAAGAATCAACATTCAGTTAGTCCTGAGTGAATTTTTGTGTATATCAAGTCTGTATGTAAGAATGTGTGTGTTAATGGTGGGTGGTCATGTTGTCCTCTGTTGCTTAAGCAAAAAGGGGCGATAGTTGAAGTGTCAGTCAGCTGAGCAGGGGATAAAGCTTATTTGTGGTGCTCCCTGCTGACGTCAGCTGGCCCTGCTGCTTAATCACCTTGCATTGACCACTCGGGCTAGTCTGGCTGTTTTCTTCTTGTCACTGTGCTGTGAATAGCTTCAGGAGCACGACTAATGCAAGGGGTTGCAACATTGTTCCACCTTACTGCCGAATGTCCCACATCCTTCTGCAGTGTTTGTCTAGAGATGGCTTGCCCCATTCATCTTTCAGCTCTTGTCAATTTAGAGTGCTGTTTCTTAATGTCTGTCCCTGCCATTTTCAGTGAATGCTCTCTATTGAGTGTTTGTTTTTAGGATGCTAGCTAAGCGAGATGTACAGGTCTAAACGGGATCTGGTGGGTGGGTGAGGGTTTTAGCCTGGAGACCATCAGTACATAGAAATAATGCCGTATCTGCAACAAGTAATCTCATTGGGGTTAAAGTGGTGAGAGCAGAAACTTCCAGATTAGAAAATGACTTCTGGACCCTCTATGCTGTATGATGTAGCATGTGCTTGTCTATATAAGAGTCTGAGTCTGAGTAGTATTCTTAACAGGACTGATTGACAACATTCTCTGCTCTGTATCCCTTTTAACCCGATTACTACCTAATAGCCTTAAAGCTGAAGGTGTCTGACAGGTGCATAGAGACTCCCGAGTACTGCAGTGATTTTAGCTTATTAGCTTCACAGCTGCCGCTTTTCTTCTCGTGTGACAAGCGTTTTAATTGATGAGCCACAGAAGCTTGAACAGTCGTACCAGAGAAGGATAAGGAATGACTCCCCAGTTTTCCAACCACATAGTCAAGTGTGGAAAAGCAAACATATACCTTTATTGGGATTCTTCCAACCTAGAGAGACAAACAGGCCGTCACAAATCCGTTTTAGATCAGAGTTACCACACTGGTCACAGACACACACACAAGTGAGTATTAAGATGGATATATGTACTTGTAAATAAAATCTGTCCACCCCAGTTAAATAATTTAAGCTTTAGAGCTTTGTATGTGTGCTCCATGTGGGTGGTTTTAGGAGACTGATACAGTCAAAAGGCTCGCTGCATTCTGTGTACCTTCCCAGGGATTTCTTTGTTTTCTTAACTTCTGACCCCTTGGTACCATCTGTAACCCTGGTGTTTCTGGCACATAGAAGGACAATGAGCGACTCCCCTTGTACAGAGGCTCTTCATAGTAACTTCACACAAAGGCTCCAAAGAAGTCAAACCTCCAAAGGCAGGTCTTTTTTACTAATTAGATATACAAGAACAAGCATTAGGATAAAGCGATGAAATCTTGGTTCATGTTTTATGCACACTACATCATGTTTGCATTTCATAGTAATGTAAAAGTAACTCTAGAGAGAAAAGCGAGTTTAAACATTTATACAAAAAGGTACTAAACACTACTTTGGTGTTTGCATATTTGCAAAAAGTTTGTCATTTAAAGGGGAGTATGCTTTTTCTTTTTTTTTTAAACATCTGTTTGCAAACAACAGATAAAGTGCTTGCCTTGCTGGGCACAGATCAGTAAAACAACCCAACAATAAAACACTAAGTGTTTTGAAGGTTTGAATTTCACCACACTTCCCAAGGAGCTGCTCCAGTACTATAGGGCCTTTGTCAACTACAGTGGGCTTCGGCCATCCCTGCCGAGATTCACCTTTCCAAACTCCTTGATTATCTTCCAAGTTCCTTTTGTAGATCACACCAGGCATAACAGAGCTGGAGATTAACTTATCTGAGAAGGTTTGCATGAGCGAGGGAAAGATGGAGAGATAGCAGGAGGGTACGGCTCAACTGATGGATTCCTTGGAGGTAATTTGGTCAGTGCTAAGGTTCCTGCTCCTACAGTTTCTTTTGCCCCTGGTTGGACCAGACTCTTGAAGCAGCTTGTGGGAAGAAGGGAATGGAGAAATAGAGGGGGGGATTCCTCTCTACCACAGTACTACCAAGGGCAAGGTCAATTCCCAAAGGGCTCGCTGTAGAATGATCTCATTGTTCGCCTCTAAAGTAGGTGAAGACTTTAAGCCAGCTCAGGTTGCCCGTGTCTACAATTTACATCTTGCCTATTACACTTGTTCTCTTTGTGCATGGGTGTGTGTGTGTTTGGAGGGGGTGCGGTGTCCATGCGAAGGAGCAAAGAACGGAGCGTCCTGGAATGTCTTTTTTTTTTTTTTTTTTTTTTTTTTTTTTTTTTTCCTTTTTCTTTTTCTTTTTCTTTTTTCTCCCAGTAGCTATACTTGAACAGAGCACTAAATTAAGCCTACAGCTGGTCCAGCTCTGCTGCTTTGGCAGATTATTCAGAGCTATGGAACAGATTTAAAGATCGTATCCACTTGCACATCTTTTCTGTGGCCGTTTGCACTTTGGGTATTTAGGCCTTTTAGGTGGTGCTGACAGTTTCCAGTTTTCAAAGTCAAGTCATTTATTTCCAGTTTAGGCATCTCTCCAGATGTAGTTTTCAAGGCAAGTGTATTGCACACACCATTGGTTTAATGTCCTCAAATGGGATTTTGTTCACGATATTAATCTGGGATATGCTTTTTTTTGAGCATTCTGACAGTGCAAGAACTTGAGAGAACATGAACAAGCGATAAAATTTGTATTCTAAGGGAAAGGTGACCATTTAGATTTGCATCCTTTTATGAAATTTTGCAGCAGCACGTCGTGTATACATATTTCTGGGGGTGGAGTCATGTCGGTTTCGTGCCTCTTTTTGGTTTGGTCTAAAATAAGGGGACTCGCCTCTGAAATGATCACTTACTGCTGTCCCAGATGTTCCCATCCCAGTGCAGGAGCCACAGTTCTGGTCTCCATGCCTAAATACAAACTTGGTGCTAAACAATTTAATGGAAATCAGTTTTTTTTTTATATATATAATCTATCATTGCCCATCCTTCCTTCAATGGCTTCCTTTCTGGCTCCACTGTCAGCTTCGCACTGTAGATGAATTTGAGATAGTCTCCCATTCGATGACATGCTGTGACTGACAGCTTGCCACAGTCTCACAGCTGCACCATCAGCCGAGCAGAGGGTCCTCTGAGAGGCCTTTGTTCTGGCAGTGACTGCACATTCTGTATTAATTGATGGAAGATGTTCATTATGGTGTCTGTCCCACTCCTCCTCACCAACACAGTGGCAATTCATCATCCTTCTCTACAGTCACTTTCAATAGGGGACAAGAATGAGCGAAACAACAGCTTTTGTGTTGTGCCAGCATTTTCCCGATTGTGCCATTGTGCTGCACGGTTGTTGTCTCTTGTGTCAGACAAGAAAAGCTTCACATCTAAGAGTGGTAATTAAAGCAATTTGTTCAGGTTTGTAAATTAGCCCACATGACCAGGCATGCACAGGCTCTGCAAGTTGATGTGCCGTCACTTACTCATGGTCAGTAGATCTTTTGTGTCTGGTCACTTCAAACATGCTAGGATATTAACAGCGAGTGTTCCCGCGGGGTAATTATTACAGAGCTTGGCCACGGCTACTGGCGAAGGGCGAGGAATAAAAGAGACTTAAACTACCAAACGTCTGCTCTTGCTGTAATAACAGTGTGCTGGTGGGTCTGCTCTCTTTCCAGTGGGGAAAGCCTAGCTGGCCTAGCCTGGTCTCTCACTTTTTCCAGCATCTCATCCTTCTCGCTGCTCTGTGGAAAGTGCTGTCTCACCAAGTCCTGCTGGACGTGACGAGCTGACGTCTAAAAATTAAACATAATTTCCCTCTTATCCTCTTTCCATTATGAATCTGGGAGATAATCCGAGCCGACTGAGGTTTTCTCTCTCGGCTGAACGAGCCGAGATGGCATGGAAAAGTTCCATATTCTCTTAGAAAGAAATAAACTCTTTCTCAGGTGTTGGGCAATTCGGCTTATTGCACTTGTGGGAATCGTCATGGCTTCTAATGTTGGTGAATGGGAGACTGTTTGACTTGTTTTTGGCTACTATGCGAGTCGTTTGTCACAGACGTTGTGGTCGGTGTGTGTGGAGAGGAAATTAGAGCTTAGATAAAGCTATTTTTAAGAGACTGTCACCAGCTTGCATGATTGCATGCTTTCAGTTTTCCACACGAGGCGGTAAAATCATGAACCTAGCCCTAACGCAGGGAAGGAAGTTTTCAGTGCTGTTTTGAAAGCAGTTTATCAAAGGTGTAACGAATGAAGGGGATTTTTAATGCAGATCTGCACATTACTATGCCACATTTTCTGTAATCTGTTAAGTTCCCCCCCAAAAATATCATTTTACTATGAAAGTTTGAGGTTGAAATTTTGTGATAGTTGGGAATTTTGTGCTTTCTGGTTATATTGATCCAGACATGGGCATGTAGATCTGTAAAATATGTATGAGTGAGCGTGAATGTGCATATTTATCAGGCTTTATTTTCACGTTCAAGTTTTTAACTTGTAAAGCAATGTTTTCTCCTGCAGTTTTGTTCCCTTTTTATTCAGTGTATCAATCCTGACATTTGTTTACAACACAAGCATGTGGCAGCTTGTCATTAGGTTTTTCAGTGGGGAATTCCCTGGGCATAAGAGAGAAATCATTTCCTTTGTGAAAATGGTTCACTGTAATATCCAAGAGTTTCATGCTAGAGGGAAATATGATTTATTGTAATGTTCTGTCTGAATATTTAGGCTTAATTTACTCATATGACCCTTCAGATTTCCTTAAATTTACATTATATCCTCTTTGCTAGTTTCTAAAAGTGTGATGGTTTTACTCTAGCAGGTACCTCCCCAGGTGGTACACTTTTAATATCCTTCTTAGTGAGTGCGTGGCTGAGAAAACACTTCACCGTCGGATTAAATTTCCCACAAATGTGGCTGTTTATCAGTACAATAGGGATTCATCCTACAAGATGGTTAGCTTTGTAAAATATATTCCATCATCTGCTACTAGGGGTGTCGTACTAGGTCATACAAAATTACGATCATGCAATCAGCTCGTTCATCACAAAATCCTTCGCACGTCTTTGTATTTTCATCAAATCCCTTAATTATCATTCTTTCTGCATGATGCGTGATATGCAAATTTGACTAGTCACACACACAGTACAAGATGTAGTGAAATGTGCTCGTTTTGTTGTCTTTAATCGTTATTTACACAAGAAAAGCAAAACCTGTACAAACCACAGGAATGGGAGTGTCTTCAGTGTATACATGGGCGCACACTGAAAATTGCCTTTATACAACACACAGCTTATTTTTAGCACAACATGTAATTTATAATATACTGTAGATCCTTGTTGTAGGGTGCATAGCTAAGCAAGTTGCGTGTTGATTGTTGGGTCACATGACCATAACATTGTAGGTTATACTTCTACTCTAGCAGCTAGCGTTCCCGATGAAAAATATAAATGACTTTTTCAAATGTTTTATATTTTATGGTCTTTTAAACTCGGCCACGTGTTTTCCAGTCTGTTTTGCTCATCGGCGAATATATTTTTGAAGTCTTTACATGATCAGTGTATATCACATTGTCATTATAAGGTGGAATTATAGCGGAGTAAGTGGTGCTTAAAACCGGAAAACACTTCCATTTTGATGGGTATGAAATTCAGCGCTAGGGGAACTCCCTGATCGTTCACCAGGACGTACCGTGATACCAGAACAACCTTGTGGTATCACAGGTAAAGTGTTTTGTACCAGGACCCACCTACACATGATCATGTTTGTTAATTCTGTTTGTCCTTCTAGCTGTATCTAAACACACAATTATGCCACATTTTTTGAAGCAGTCAGAACGAGTGAGATTTGATTCTCACCAGTGCCATTTGTACGTGATTTACTGCCCAGGCGTTTCCATCAGCGTCTTCCATGAGCGTACACAGCAGTCCAGTCTATTAATCTTTTTCCTGAATCATCGTAGTAACTGGCAGGCTGGACTCTATTAAACACTGGAACACTGAGGACCCAAAGCTTATTTCACTGCTGTCTGGGTTCCTATGGAAGGCCAGACGAGATCCACCCTGTTTCAGCTCAAATCTATATTTAAAAGTTCACCCAGCTGTCTCGGTAGCACTCAGTAGGTTTATTTAACAACAAAAAAAAGCCTCAATTTTTCCTCCAAAGCTTTGAGACCATGACTCGTTGCTTTCTAATTGTGCACAGTTTACTTCACGTCTCCTCCTGTCCTCATTTACCATGCTGAAGTGTGTTAGCTTGCTTTTCTTTTCTTCTTTTCCTCCAGTGTTACTGAATGCTTTGAGTGTTAGTTTTGTGTATTAAAGTTTAGATTATTGGTGGTCTGAGTGAATCTCCCAAAAAGGTTTAGCACTTAATCTCATTCCCCGACCTAATAAATGAAAAAGCTCTGAATTAATGCTGAAAGCTGAGGATTCGACCTTCCTGTCTGCCGCGATGCTAATTGCAATGATGTGATGAGAGGGGAAAGAAGTGTCTTGTTGGATAAAAGCCGCACTTTCATTGCTTGCCCTTTTCCAATTTACCTTCAATCACTATTTAGAAAGTAAGACTGTGTGTGTGTGTGTGGGCCTAAGCATTTCCAGCAAGACAGAGACAAATTGCTGGAGTTTGAGCAATGATAGAAGTGTGATTGGACTGCAGAGGATGGTTTAGAGTCTGGCACTACAAAAAAAAAAAAAAAAAAAAAACAAGAAGGTGGGTCTAGACTTTTACTGAAAGTATGAAAAGATGACCTTTGAAAAAGGTATTTTTAGAGAGAGACGGAGCCTTCAAAAGGGAATGCAATGTTTAGTCTTGTGGGCGGGCAGACAGCTGGCTTGCCCAGTCTGAAAGAAGCATTTAAAATAAGAAGACAGGAAATGGATCACATTCTTATCGGGCATTTCATTTTGATTTTAGGTCTTGGGTCAGACACGCTGGCTTTTCTCTCAGCGTGTACATTAGAATAGTTTGGGAGTTAGTAGATTATAGAGTAATAGATAAAAGGATATCGAGACGAGTTGGAATCTCTTTCCTTGTACTGTTCAGAGCGATAGCAGGAATGGAATTCGCCGGGGTTTCTTTAGCATGCGTAGAGGGACTACAGTGTCTGTGTCCTGACAGTAAGATAGATGTTGGCCACTCTTCCCTTCCCGTCTTCTCCTTCTGGACCGCATCCAAATGCGCTGCTGCTTAGATGGAAGAAGGCAGCCAGAGAGAATTGTGGCGTTCTTCAGCACGGCTGTCAAGCTGGACCAGAGCTACATTTGGCTAGTAGTGTGTCTCCACTGAACAGCATGGCACAACAACAAACATAAACCAGGACTTTCCATGGTGTGTGTATATTACTTATCTATCAGATGTTTCTATTCGTGAAAGTGGGAGTAACTCTGAAAGTTATCGTGTGGTGACCTAATGGTTACAAGTCCTAGCATAAACAAGACAGTGAGTTTGTAACCATACACACACACACACACACACACACACACACACACACACACAAAACAAGCCCATCTATGCTATAAAGTTTAGTCAAGATAAACAAGAGCAAACTTTGTGTTCACACACCCAAACATGGTGTATGTATTGTTTAGTGCAAATGGAGATAAAAACAAAGCTTGCCAGACAATAGAGTATAGTTTTGTAAGAGTATGAATTGTTTCAGAAATAGTTTTTATTTATTTGTTTTGTAAGAGTGTTCAGGTATAGTTTTACCTGATGTGGGGGCACAAAGAAAATGAATAGGAAGTCATTCCATGGCAATAAACTAATGATGCTGTAGGAAAATGGGAATCAAACAAACTCGTTTTTCTGATTAAACAATGTTGTTTGAGTTCATTTATGCTTTATGAAATGTGTAATGGTAAAGTGAAGAGCTTTTACATTGAAAGGAATGAGGATCAGCCGAGCGGCTACACTACGATTGAGAATCCTGATCTACGCCTCGTGCTGTTGATCTAGGCAAGCTGTAGGTCTTCAATAACAGAAAAATACAGTAAAATTCAGATCTTGCTGAGCTTCACAGGAAAAAGGTACTTCGCAGCTACGAAAGGTTAGCAAGCCACTCGCTCGCTCAGTGGTTATATAAGTTAAAGCTCCTTTTATCTGATTTATTATCCGTATAGCAGATCAGTGTAACACTCACACCAAACAGTACACCCAGCAAGAGTTAAAAATTCAGCATTTTATTATATACAAGAAGAGGATTACGGTGTTTACAACTAAGCAGCTTTGAATTATGTACAAAGGCTAATGCTCTTTCTGGCATGGGCCACTTTCTGTCCATGTCTGGATAGCAGATTTTATTTAGAAGTCATCCACCTTCAGGAGATTTACTGTTTGTTGTTGTACTGACAGGGTTACGACTCCTCAGATAACACGACTTCAAGGGGAATCTGTTTCTTCAGTCACCGGTCGCTCCATCAGGCGCTATGCAGGGTAAAATACGAGGGCAGCTTTTCTCACCGTATTAGTTAATGGGGCATGAACGCTTATACACACACACACACCTCTATCAGAAGCTGTGCTGTCATTCCACAAGACGTTTCTGCATGACGCTCAATTTTCCTTGAGAGCGCCCGCTTTTAACAGTCACCGCTTTTCCTTCTCGCGCTCATAAATGCCAAAAAAGGCTGACTTTTTTTTTTTTTTTTTTTTTGAATGGTTTAATGTAATGGTTTGGAAAGAGATTGAAAAAGGAAAGGGTTGGGATGGAGCTTTTATGTTGTGGTGGCTGATAATATGGAGCTGGCTTCAGATTTCAAACAGGCTTCCAGATTTTTTTTTTTTCTTTCTTTCTTTCCTTCCCACCCTCCTCATTCCCTCTTCTTTTCTGTTCAGGCTGTAAACCCTGCAAATCCTACACCTGCAATTCCTCAAGCCTTTTGTTCCCATGAATTACATTTGCAATTAACCTATTAATGTGATGAAATGAGGGCAGGCAGCGAAAAAAGGAGCTTATCCTGCCACACACTGTGCCCATTCCACTTCCTTCATCAGCCCCAGCATGATGCCCATTGTGCTTCCCTGTTTGACGCTGGCTTTGCTGAAGCTTGGTAAACACAATTAGTTAGTTTGCCTGTGCACCATGTGGATCAAAGCTTGCTCTGGAATTCCAGCTGTGGCCATGAAAGCAGGCAACCAATTTGAAAGGTACGGAACTGTGACAATAAATTGTTACTATCTATCGAACTGTGCTGCTCGGCTCCTGAGCTGGTCCGGGGGTGGTAATGGCTTTTGTGTGGCAGCTGCAGAGGTGTCTCGGGGCAGGCCAGTGAATTATAGCCCATATGTTTCATCCATGGCTGAGAAAGAATGGGTTTACAGCCAAGTGTCTGCCAAGTGTGGAGCGTAAAGCGTGTAAAACCTGGGCAGGGTAATCTGTTCCCTTGACACTTGCTCATCACGACAACGACTCCAACATCCGTCATGATGTGCGCCCATTCCCCGTCCTCATTTACTCACCATGACAGGCCGGTCGCTCCTGTTATTTTTCCATCTTTATCTTACCAGCCCTCCTGCCAGCTTTCTCTGGGCAGCCTGGCATTTTCTAACTGTCAGTGTTTCTTCTTTACCCTCACAATGCTTTCCCTGACCTTAACACCAGGGATGTAGTGAAGCTGTTGCACGTCAGAGAGCAGTTCACTTCTGCGAGCACTGAAACATGCGTAAAAAACAAGGAGTTCATTGCTTAGCAGGTTTGTACTAAGACAGTTACTCATTTCAGTATCTGTGGCACCTACCAGATGTCGTCCTCACTTAACACCCCCCCCCCTTTTTTTTTTAAAAACTTAGTATTTGCTCCAGCCAACCAAGTAGCGTGATGATCAGTCATCGTCTCTGATAAACGTCAGATCCAAGATCATAATCAAGCTTGTCGTTTCTGACCGCAGGTGGAGACACCTGGACTGTAACAGTTTGTGTTGGAGTTGTTCTGCTCTGTTTTCCCCTCCTCTGTGCTTCTGCTGAGATCAGTCAGCTGTTAAGTCTTCCCCTGTCCTGTCAGCACAGTCCTCCTCCTTTTAAAACATTTGGAACCACTACAAACTCCTCGTCTTTTGAAATTCTTTCTCTCCCTCGGGTGAGGTCGAAACATCTCGGCCCTAAAACAAGATTAGAAGAGCAAAGCAGTTTTGTAACCGTATAACTATCGCTAGTCAACATCTGCAGACCCCTGTTTTATGTCAAGAGAACACACGTGGTTTCATTTTTAACCGACTCGTAGCCAGTACAGCGTATTGCTTAACACCTGCAGCTGCATCGTTTTCCCATCGCCTTGTCTATCAGCTACCGTTATTATAATAAAAGCGATTGATTTTTCTCTCTCCTACCAGTTTTGATGTACTTTCTTGCAGCTTGCACCTTATTCTACAGGCTGATGTGTGAGCACTTGCATGCTATTACTGTTTACTGATGCATCAATTATTTATTTATTATTTGTAAAATTCAGTAACCCACTTGGTGTTAATCAGTCATGTGCATCATTGAATGTTATGTTATTTAGCTCCGTTTGTTTCTTTAATTTAAGTAATGGCCATTAAATTCGCACAAAGCCATTAGACCCGTTCTTTTTTTTCATTAAATTTCTAATCGAGTTTCATTAGCCGGCACTCAGGGTTGAACTGGAGAAGAGCGGCTTTTGTTTCACTTCAGCTCCGTTTTTGTTTTCACCGTGTTGCAATATAATCTTTGTTACTAATCAATAGCGGATGATCGTCCTGAACAACATACTGGGTAACACTTGTTTTTTTCACTCATTTAGCATTGAATTTAGATTTTTCTCCACTTATCCTGTTACGTTTGCTGCATCACGATGCTGTAGTAGCTTCTATTGATATTTTCTCAGAGCACAGTTTGCACTTTGCTTTGCTTTGTAGCCTTTTATTAATGTTTTGATTGACATGTTCGTTCAGTGGTACAGCAGCATTGTCTCACATCACACACACAGTCACATGGTGTTGCGTGTTATAGATATTTATATATATTTTAGTGAGTAAATGAGTACGGTATTTCGTCCACGTCATTTCGGATTGTATTTGACGGCGTAAAGAAGAAACAAGGTTCATATGTAGAACCAGTGGTTCTAACATAGAGGGATTTCATCTTAGACTGTTTCTTCTGACTAAAGGACAGTGGTTCTCATCCTCATCACTGGTCCATGCTGGGGCTTGTGGGGGGAAAAACAACAGCTGTAATCTGTCCTGGACCTGTCCCTTACTGTTTAAACATCCGTTTGAGGCGGTCCTACTTTGGCATGCGCTAAGTCTCCCAAAAGCACTTAAAAAAAAAAAATAAAAAAATAGCAGCACTCTCTGATTGGTCGAAGTTGTTTAGGGTAGAGACACACAGACTGATTACATATAATCAGGGCTTTTTTTAAAACACCATTCCTGTCTCTATCTTTGTCTTTATCTTTCTTTAATTACATTATTCCTATATAAACTCTCACTGCTACTTTTCTCAACACCACCCATCCGTTTCCCAATTTTCCACCTCTTTCTTTCTTTCTTTCTTCTTCTTTTTTTTTTTTTTTTATAGTTTCCTCAAATACCAGCAGCTGCTGTTAGGGACTTAGATGTTTGTCGTGTTCCTTTTTGATTTGTTGCCGCAGCTAACTCTTCAGTTTCGCAGAAGTAGTACAAACGTTCATTTTGTACATGAAGGTTATAGGATTTGAGGTATTAGAGCGACGTATTGTTTCCACCTCCTCTCTCTCCTCCTCCCCACTGGGACTGAATATTTTTAAAGCTGGAAAGAGGGAGGATCGTGGGACGGGCGTCTGTCAGAAAGGATAAACCAGTTCTCCGTCAGTACTATCTTATCTTTGTCTCGTCACAACAGGTTTCCATCAGAGGGATTTTTTTTTCTGCAGTTATTAGCGATGGTAATTAAATCTCACTCGATGCTCAGCGTCTTTGTTTGCCAGTTCGAACAGCAGTACGGCAGCAGAGCAGTACAGCTGGACAGAGGAGATGAGAACCTGATTAATCCCTGGAATTAAAATATCAAATGGGAAACCAAAGCAGAGCAGTGTTCCGCTTTACTCTTGTAGCTTGCTGCTTCATGTAGAAATTTTCATGCATGAGCTTAGATTCTGCCTAAATATTGCTGGCTAAAAAAGGAAACTGATTGTCCATGATTAAAGAATTCTAAAACATTATGCATAATTTATTAAAATCTGAAATATCCTAAATTTGTAACATTTGGGTCTTATTTATTTATTTATTGACCATTTCTGAACAAAATGCATACAGTTTAGGACTGAAAAAGGAAGGAAAAAATAAATCTCCTTTCCGAAAACACTAGTTTAACTGACCAAGTGGACTCTAGCACATGTACATAATTTCTTATTTAGTTATACAGAGGGTCTAGAGAAACACAAACATTTTTATTAATTTACAATAAAAAATTATAGCCTGTGTTGATTACTTGGCTGAAAAGGTAAGGTTCGGATGCTTTCGTGTCATTGTATACTAGAAAACTCGAGTGGAGTTGAAAGCTTGGTTATTGAAATATATATTGAGATGTACTGTATACATCACACACTGAAATGTATACTGCACATAAAACCATTAGATTTAGTTTAGACCATTAGTATATTAAACATAAAACCATTAGAGACGTATTGCACATTGTATACACTACGGTTCAATTTGTCGCTTTATACCAAGTGCGCTATAGTCAGGGGCGGACTTGAGCAATAAGCGAGGTAAGCAGCCGCTTAGGGCCCCGGGGAATTAGGGGGCCCCCGACCAATACCAAGAAGCATATATAAATCATATAGTACTTATTAGTTTTCTATCATATATTACATGGTCTGTCTATAACCATATAGATTTTAACGTTCTTGCTACATCTTTTCAAATGCTGGGCCCCCCATGATGCATGAATAGTGGAACATCCCTATTGTACTGAACATGTGCGAGATTCCTGGAATCGCTTAGGGCCCCCATATCACTAAGTCTGCCCCTGGCTAAGAGCAAAATAAAATCCAAATAAAAAGACTTTTCTAGATGAAGCAGGATGTCTGATGGCATTACATGAAGCAACTTTACCACAAATTGATGTTTTCATTTCTAAAAGGCATTACACACACACAAGGTCTGTGGTTTCAAATTGACCAGATTTGGACTGACAGTAAAATGAAAGAATGTGATGCGAATTTTAGGCTTCGTCGCATTAATATCAAATTGTATGCATTAACAGGTATTTTGTGTGCGCTCGCAATGGTCAAATTAACCTATAAATAATAGAGGAATGATGACAATCAAACCTCTTCGACATCCTCCGAAAAGCACTCTGTTGGACGTGTCTGGCTGAAGGACGTATAATTCATAGCGAGAGTTAATGGGGAAAGACGAGACCTGGCATCAGATTTTCCCAGGCTGCTCGTACATTTTGTGTGATTGGTGGTTTGGACGAGGCACATGCCTGACCAGCTCTTTTATTTCTGTCCGTATCTCAAAGAAATCTATCTAGCTATCATTTATGCCTGCAGGGTTATTTTCTGCTTTTTTGCAGTCCATGATTGTGTCTAATGCATTTCTGCCTTGGTTGGCTTTCATCCTTTTAGATGACTGTCCTTCATCTCCATCTGAAAGGCATCATGACCCTCTCAGACAAAGGACTGGGCTACGGATAATTAGATTTTTTTTTAGACCTCTGAATGGCAGAAGGAAGCTAATCACAATTTAGTTACACAGTTTAGTGGTTTTGTTTGTTTTTAACTGCACATTGCTGTGGAATCACTTAAAATCCACCCCCAGCTTTGCTTCTGCCATTTGCTGCTTCCTTTCTCTATTTTCCTTTAACCTGAAAAGGTAGAAATGCTCATTTTCCTGCTTATTGTCTTCTAGGTTAAACGTTCTGATTGATTTTTCTTCATTTAGAATGGAAAATCGCACAGCATTTAATACAGCTGTACAGGTATACATAACCTAAAGTCTGAAAATGTCTTGTCGCCTTTCACATGGCTAGTAAGAAATGAGTCCGGTTGACCACACTTGATTCTCGAACAAAGTCTTTATTGAAGGTAATTCAATAATAGTGTGGTTTGGGATTTTTATTTACTGTTGGTTCTTTGGGAAATCCAAACCAGCTGATAACTGTTTTAGCTTACAGTCTCTTTTTCGTACCCAGAGCTTCATACCGCCTTTTCGGTGCAGGTGCTTTTGGTTCATTCCATGCTCTAATAACCAGACCGTGCTCGGCTCACATGAATCCCGGTAAGTATCGAGCGCACCGTTTTCTTCTTCTTTCAACCCATTTAAACATCACAGCTTAAAGATATTGTGAGAATTAAAAAGCTCATTCCCATCAGATGTCAACTAGGCTATTCGTGTCTGTTAGACAATGGTCACAGTAGTGTTAAGGAGGACTGACCTAAGGTTTCTTCCTCTTTTGGAGCAGACTGGAAGCTGCTGACCGGCATCGGCCCACCACGGTAGCTCCTGTTCTCTCAACTTCCTGTTCAGCCTCTTGATCTGGAATCCCTGCAGAAAGCAGGCTTGCCAGGGTTAGAAATCTAACCCTAAGCTTGTAGGGAGAAAGCTTTCAGCACCATCCCACCAAGCCAGCCCTTTTTATAAAGACTTCAGCGGTTCTGTTGAAGGGCTTTTTATCTTGGTTTCCCAAAGACCTAAGCAGTGCTGGCCAAAGCCCATGGGGCTATTGACAGTGTTTTCTTTGTTCCAAAGATTTTCTTGGGGACTGAGAGGATCTGTGTACCTGTGTTCTTCCTCTGTAATGTCCTGACTAAGAAATGATAAGCTTCTGCCAATCTGCTCGGTGCAAATATACTTCCGCTTGTATAAATGAGTGACCTTATTTGACCTAATTGTGGAATTCAACACTAAAACACAACTGTTATTGCATGAATTAAGATATTGGCAGTGTGCATCAGTGCTGTCTGTTCATCCTACTACACTCTAGAGCACAATCAGATAGACTTTGCCTATACAAGTGAGGGGATTTAGATAGCAAGCTTATTTGGATTGTAATGTGTTTTTGCTGCACTATCTCACATCACAATCTGGACAGTTTGTGTCACCCAGAGTTATCACACCATCCTGCCCTCAGGAGCCAGCCTTACTGACCTAGTGGAGAGCAGGGCCTCCTGACTGGTGTATGTATTCTCTAGTGGAAGGGGAAAAAAAAGTCTTGCGTCATTGATTTGTGTGAACGCCAAAACTCATGAGTGGAGCCGGGAAGCTGCTCTTATCTACACAGAGAAGCCTGCTTGATCTGTTTACTTCAGACTAGATACCAGATAGGGTCTATGGGACAAGTTAAAGGCTTGATTGATTGATTTTGTTTTCTTTTAGTCATTGGCTGATTACACTGTCTATTTAAGGGTTTTTTTTTTCTTGACATGGCTCAACTATTCTGTATCTTCTGTCAGTCAACGCTCAAATGGGCCTCATGCCCATGAGACCGCAGTCCTGAACCTGATAAAGATTGAGCCCCAGCACTGTGTAACCCTATAAGAGGGCAGTGTTTCTGCAGCTGCTCTCTGGGGCTTGTCAGTGTGTTGCTGGTTGGCAGGCTGATTTCTTTAGACCTAATCCTCACCGGTCACTCAAGTAGGTCAGATTACCCTGATTTGATATGATATATGGAATGCATTCACACAAAACAATATCTAGTTGTTTTCCCTTCTCCACACACACCCATGTTGACTCAGGACACGCCTGTTAATGAACCGAGATCAGGTTTACTTGGTCCTATGAATATATGCAGGTACACTTCTTTTCCATTTCCTCTTCCCTCGATTCCCCTTTTTGTTTAACCTGCAGTCAAGTGCAGATGAGAAAACACAGCTCCTTACGTTCCATTTCTCTCAAAATGCCATGCACATAACAGTGTGAAGATTATGCCATTACAACTCTGCAGCTATACTTTTCTTTGACGTTCTTAGTATTATTTTCTTGCCCCCACTTCTGCCGCAGTTTCTATTAAAATTCAGCTGGGAATGAGAGCGTACACCTTGTCTAAGTGCTGCCGCTGTATTCAGAAGTGAAACACTATCCTGCTGGTGCCGCTCATCACTCCACTTATCACATCAGCATCATTTGTGAGCGTTTCGGATGAGGACTTGAGTAACAAGCACTCCATCAAAACAGGGAGCCTGGATTTTTGCACAATAAATATGAAGCATTCAATTAGACCGCTGTCATGCTTTTTTTTTTTTTTTTTTCTTCTTTTTTTCTTCTCCCCTATTTAAACCAAATTATCTTGGCTTCTGCGGAGCCCTTTCAGCGAAAGGTTTGTTATGCATTTGGAAAGAATACTCGTCATAACCAAGTCTTTTTCTTGAGAATGACTAGAATGTGTATTGTGAAAAAGGGCACAGTTGGACCTTTCATAAAAGGGTGGCCAGGTTCAATTAAATGACTTCCTTTTGAGTGTTAATCTAGAGTGGGCAAAATACTAATTTGCATCCACGATGACAATGTGGGGATGTGGAAGCTTAGTGGCTAAGGCATAGGACTACTGATCGGATGGTTGTGAGTTTGAATTCTAGGTCCACCAAGCTACCACTGCTGCCATGTTATGCCTCAGTCAGTATAGTTAAACATTTTCCCAGTGTTTGCTCACCTTTTATGCAATTTAACACTACACTTGCTGACTATTCTT
Source organism: Hemibagrus wyckioides (assembly GCF_019097595.1). Taxonomy (NCBI): domain Eukaryota; kingdom Metazoa; phylum Chordata; class Actinopteri; order Siluriformes; family Bagridae; genus Hemibagrus; species Hemibagrus wyckioides. Next base: position 9,218,358 of record NC_080719.1, read on the forward strand.
GCCAGTGGACACACAACTACTACTTCTCCTTATAACTAACACTGAGTGCTGCTGCTGCTTCAACTGCAATGAACACCACTGCTCTGACTACTACTACTACTATTTCTAGTAATACTACTAACACCACTGCTCTGACTACTACTGGTACTCAAGATGAAAGAGAGTGGCTCTTCATCTCGTTACCATTTGTGCTATACTGCACAACACCCCTCTCCATTACATGGTTGTGTTTAAGGGGCCACTCACTATCTACCCTGCTCAGAGAATCTGTGCATTGATGTGCTGCCCTGATGTATTCTTCATCCCTAGTGTGTGGACCTAAAATAATCAGGTGAGAGTGAAAGCCATCAATTTTCTATGGCCCTGCCCCCCATCTGAGGCAGGCTTTTCTTTAGAGAGGGACCTGGAGGACTGATTATTCTCTGTAATGATCCGTTGTACAGGTGGTGACAGCTAAATCATTGGTTTTTCATTAAAAGCCCATCTCCGTCCCTAAGGTTTGATTACAGTGAATGATGAAAGTTGTGTTGAAAAACAAAGGATCCAGCCACATAGGCCTTTTTTCCCCCCACCAAAGTGAAAGCCTTTTGCCATTTGTAAAGTAGGATAATCATTGAATTGTAGTGTCCTGGGAAAGATTTTGGCTAACTTCAAGTTGAAAATAAAGAACAAAACTCTCTTCCTAAGGGTTTTTTTTTTTTTTTTTTTGGGGTTGGACGTGAAGCGTTTTTCGGGACTGCTTGGTGGGATTCCTCTCTAAAACAGACATAACAGTGCAGATAAACCAATGTCTGTGTAGAATAATCCTTTTGATATGTGCACTTTCCAACATCCTCTTTTCAGCTTCAGTAAACATGCGTGCACAAGCGTGCAGCAACACAAAGCATGACATGACTAATAGCACACTACAGAACCGGTGGTACAGCTTTGAGAGATTAATTTCACGTCTCTGGTCAGCAGTGTCTTTTGTAGCATAAAATGTCAAAGCTGTTTGCTCCAATCATCAGTCACTGTGGATTTAAACGTTTACCATGTGCACTTCACGTAAAAATTGTCACCACATGTCTAAACTTTTAGAATGCACCGCAACAAGCTCTGGATCTGTCAAATTTCGTCTTTCCAAACAATCATCTGGGAAATTTAAAAAACACTTACTGCAATGTTCACACTCCTAACTCTGGATATGATTTCAATTTTAGGCCAAGGATTTTATTTCTATATCTGGAATCCACAAGGAAATGCACCATACAACCAAAAGTATGCAAACACCCAACCATCACACCCATATGTGGTTCTTCCCAAAACTCTTGCCACAAAGTTGGAAGCACAAAATTTTATATATATATATATATATATATATATATATATATATATATATATATATATATATATATATATATATATATATATATATATATATATATATAAATAAATAAAATATCCTTGAATGCTGTAGAACTAAGAGCTCCTGTGCACAAAGCAATGTTTACAAAGACATGGTTTGTCTAGGTTGGAGTAGAAGAACTTGTGTCCTACACAGAGCCCTGACCTCAACCCCACTGGATTTTTGAGATAAACTAGAATGTTGGTGTACAACCCAGGCCTCCTCACTCAACAGCAGAGCCTGAACTCGCTACTGCTCACTACTGAGGGCAGTGGTGGCTCAAGTGGTTAAGGCTCTGGTTTGTTGATCATGGTTGGGCAATTGAGCAAGGCCCTTATCCCTCCCTGTTCCAGAAGTGCTGTATCATAGCTGCCCCTGCGCTCTGACCCCAACTTCCTCAGCTGGGATATGTGGTGAAAAGTATTTCACTGTGCTGCAATGTATGTGTGGTGGTGATAAAGGCCATCAGTTCTTCTTATCTTGTGTCTGAAAGAACACCTATCCCCACAGCCATGCTCCAACATCTGGTGGAATTGCTTTCCAGAAGACTGGAGGTTATTAGTGTTTGCTTCCAGTGGTGAAATCTGAACATTTTCATGTTCTTCCTCTAAAGTCATGTCTAGGATTTAAATATTTATTCCTAACTAATCATTTGTTGTATATGAAGTCAAGGCTTTGCTCAGTAGCTTCTTCAGGAGTGGATTACACAGCTACAGGGTTTGGTCACTTTGGTATGATTTTCGGCAGTTGTTTGGAGGAAAAGGGTTTGCAAAATCCAACCTCTGATTTCCCATAAATGTTCCAACTGAACAGTTTAAAAAGTAATCCCCAAATCTGTGTGTTATTTGCTTTTTTTTTTTTTTAAAAATAAAAAACCATGGAAAAACTGATAGTGTCTGTTCGCCTATTATCAAACGAAAATGTGGGAAAAAGCCTGTAATCTGGCGCACATTTAAGTCGAATAGTTTGTGCATTAAATAGTGTTATTGTGCCTGTGTGACCGATTTTATGATAAATTTCAGACAATTTCTACTTCATGGAATGGACACAAAATGCGTCATAACTGGCCAGTTTGCTATTTATTTGTTTATTTTATTTATTTATTTATTGCTTCATAGAACCTCATGAAGCAATAGATATCATGCCGGACAATAGAAACATTGTCTTAACTTCACACAGTGTTTTACCTTGTGTTAAACCTGATTGGAGTGGTGTGCGATCACAGTGACAATACAATGGCAGAGAAATTCCCTGTTATCAAGAAGTTTTCAGTTATGACAGCAGAACTATGAAAACATCATGCCTGTTATCAATACACTATCAGTCCACATAGCAGGAGAATGAAAACACTGTATCTGGGCATGCTGTTAATAGAAAATAATGGACTGTTGTGGCCTGGTGCTCAGCAGTGTTAGTCACCATGTTACTGGAAAATCTTTCACTTCAACAACACAGTGCTGTCCTCCTTTTATATCATTGTATTTGATCAACAAGCATTTACAAAAAGTCGTGTCTATGATAAAGCAAAGCGTCTAAAAACTATGTCCACGTCATGGAATTCTCCCTCAGTAAATGTTAAATAAACCACCCTGTGTACATTGTTACTACAGAAACAGTAAAACACGACCTACTGACTATTAATCAACACCTTCTGATCAGAATCAAGCCTTCAGCAGCATTGTGTTAAGTGTAAATGTATACTGTGGTGCAACTTTTGGTATAACTCTTAATATCTGGTCTGTTCCTCAGAAGTTTCTGCTTGGAAAGCGGCTGCATACAATAATTGGGCAATTTTACCACTTTTCTTACGAGCTAAAGTGCCATTTCTTGCCATAGGCCTCCCTCTGTGATTCTTTAGTGTTCTGCTTTTATAAAAGTTGCCTGAAGCTGTCGAGTGTTTACTGTCCCTCATTGTTTAAGGTCAGCATCTTGGCAGAAATTGCTAATCTTAAACAAGCACAAGGGGTGTCCTCTAAATAGCACTCATTATGCTACAGTGGAGCCCATTAAACAAGCGATTTTCAATTAGTTTGCTGGAATGGCAGTGATGTGTTTTTCTGTAACAGATAAATTGTGGTTTTTCACTTCATTGCTTCACCTTCAGGCTGATATACAGCACCAAAGTGCCGGCGAAGCACCGCTCTCGACGCAGCCGTGTCCGTCACTGAGCACTGATTTATTACAGCCTTGCGTAAGCCATGAAATAACATACGCAAGGCTTAACACGTACATCTGAAACGCAGCATGCAGCGAGCCTGACAGAGAATTACAGCCTACACATGAACATAATTCGAAGGAAAAGAGAATGCACTTAATGATGGGTTTTTTTTACATGAAGCTCTTTCAAGTATTAATTTTTTTATGGGTTCTTTTGAAGATGGTATTTTCCAGCGGAGGAAGGAGAAGTGGAGTAAATCAACTTAGTCTGATGTCTTGTTGAACACGAATGGTACGATTGTCTTGACTAAATCTTTTGACAGTGGCTTGTAAGACCTGGAGGACTGCAGTGTTCCAGCAGGGGGGGACAGGCCTGATCATTTTCCAATCCAGTTTTAATGAGCCTGTGCCCACTGTAGCCTCAGATCTCCTGGTCTTGTTTTGTGCATGAGTAGATTGAAATGTTTTTCTGTTCAACACGATTGTGACTATTTGAGTTACTTCCTGTCAACTCTGATCTGTCGAACCATTCTTCTCTTTCCTCAACACGGCTGCTTACTGGATGTTTTTTTTTTTGTTTGTTTCATCGCACATTTTGAGGAAACACCTAGAGACTGTTGTCAGTGAAAATCCCATGAGTTTAAGCATTTTTTTGAAATACTCACACCAGCCCATTTGGTACCAACCATGCTCATGGTCAGAGTGCCTTATATTTTCCTCATTCCGATGTTATATGTGAACATTACCTTAGTATTTTGACTTGTTTATGTCTGATTTTACACACTGCACTGCTGTAGCATGATTGGCTGATTGGTTTTTAGTATGGATGAGTAGGGGTCAGGTGTTCCTATTAAAATGGACAGTGAGTGTATCAAATGTTTCTCATATTTTGAGAATGCTTTGAGTTGGAGGAATGTAAGGAACTGTGTGTGTGGTGCGGTGCAAATGTAGTTTAAAAAAATGTCCATTTGAGTAAGAGTTGCTGTTCTTGGCCGTATTGGTGCGTCATTAATTACGAAGGTTTAATGTTTACCTAGATGAATTTGGAAGAAAATGAACCGGAGTGCTACTGCAAATCTCCTGTAACCAGTCCAGATAAATTCCTTTCATGTGCTTCCTCATTTTACCTAATTTCCTTATTCGACTGGCAAACTTTATTTATAGTCGGCTTGTTTGTTGTTTTATGTGAGGAGAATAGAACAGAACCTGAGCCGCTTCCTCCCTGACTGAACCCAGACCTCTTATTTGAATTTCATTTGCAGTACTTCAGTCATTTCCAGTGTTTGGATTAGGCCACTATCAGGCCAAAGCACATCGGCAAGAAGAATTTTAGATGGTATTGATTTGTTCGAAGGGAAAAAAAAAAAGCGCCTCTTTTAAAGATGGCAGCTTATCGAATTGCTTCCTGCTGCCAAAGCCTGAAGTAAACAGAGGAATAAAATGACCTTTTTATAAGGTGCTTCATCAGGTTGTTGTATCAAAGTGTACAGGTACAGTAAATTACCTCATGTTTGGATTAAAGATTGCATTTATTTTTGAAAATGTCACCGCTGCTTTGTCGTCTTTCTTTGGTCTCCGCATCAATAAACCGTAAATCTCTAATGCAGCGTAATGTGACCTAGAAGCCTCACGCTGTCCTTTTTCCTCCTAGCGGCTTTCACATCTTCATCTGTAGGGATGAAATGGTTTTTGGCTAGCGTTACTGTATTTTGTTAGGCACAGGGACGTTTGAGGCCGATGTTATTACAGCGCCCGTGAATTCGTTCTCTCTTTTAATCATAAGCAACTTTACGGCCTTCCATTACAGCAGTGTTCTTCATTGCAGGAGTATATCTGTTGTCTAAAGGCGACAGTATAAATATTTTCATAAAAAATAGTTATGTTGACTATAGGATTCGAAAGTATTAGAAAGGATACAGGCAAATTTAAGCAAGGAAATAACATTACCCCTGGGTGCATAGATAGATAAATACTCAGATTAAAGTTTTAAGGAATCGTTTTTAAGGAAAAATACACACGCGAAGGTAGTATGTGGAGAAACTTTTACCATTTTTTTAGACTGAACACAAATACTAGGTCATATTTTTCTGTACTGTTGGTACTAATGCTAAAATAAGTATAACCTAGTTAGTGGACATGACAGAACATGGCATTTAGCATCCAGGTTCCATACTGAAAAGCACATTTATGCTCATAGACTCATCTTTGATTGTTGATTTGTGTCTGAATTCTTTGTGGTCAAGGATCCAATACTGGCAGATCGTCCAGAACAACAAACTGAGGAAGAGCTGCTGTTTTTTCCCACTCAGCCGCCATTGTTGACTCTCTTTTTTTGTTACAGCCATGTGCTGCTGTCAGAGGAAATCTCATGCTGCTTTTTAATATATAAAAAAGGTTATTTGTGTTAATATAACTTACAGAAAGATGCTGTAGTTTTTCTTCTTGATATTTTTTTGCAGAGCATTTGTGTAGGCTTATGCCACCAAGTATCACATGATTATCAGATGTTAGTATCAGAATTTATTTTTTATTTTTGAGTAAATCGGCAGCATATAGGAAGGTTACCCAGTCCATGGACACTGGCTCATTGATTCTCTGAGACCTTTCAGGGATTTATTTTGTGTTAATGAGTTCAAATGTACATACATGTCACTCTTTTTGTAGCTTTCTATAAGAGATGCATTGAATCTAGTGTGTAAAGTCTTACCAGCCACCAGGTTGACTTTTACCTGCACATCTGGCTGCATAATTTGAGTAAAGCACATGCATAGGCAATATTGGCAGTGGTTTTCGTTTCCTCACATGCCACTCAACATCCATTAGCACAAAGTGACCAGGTCACAGCCCATGAGGGAATTTTTTTAATGATCTACGTTCGAGTAATGAGGAAGTAACCAGAGGTCGGCTAATTGGAGCCCTCGGCTTCCTGTTGACCGTAGCAGACAGTTGGACGAGCCAGACTGCTATTACCTTCCACTCAGAGGCCCAGCAGGTGGCCTTTGACCAAGGGTACTGGCACCATATAGCTTAAAACTTTATCCCTCTCTAGCATAGTGAGAAGACAGTGGATTTGGGAGCACTGCTGGAGTCCAATTTTCACTTTCTTTTACAGATTGTGCTGTAACTTCTAGAAACACTGAAGAAAATGGTTCAGTCCAGGGGGAAAGAAGCTGTAGTCCTTTTCTTGTGCTATATAAAGCTCAAGGGGTTTGTGAAGGCCAAGATTTCACACTGAGCGCTTTAATTAGGATGGTGAATTGTCATTTTAAGACTTTGAGTCTGATGACTTCCAAGTCTTGTTTAATCCTCAATCTGCCCATGGATGTCCAGGAAGTTCAGCAGTAATTGGTGGAATATGACTAATGAGCTTAGTATTTTCATTGATTTCTTTTTTCCTGTGATGCCTTTTGTCACATTTCAACAAAAGTCTGTTTTTCACAACAACAATGGAGATGAAGCAATTTTCTGATGCCATTTATTCTTCGGGGTTTTGCAGTTGTTAACAGTTCTCCAGTTCAATTTACCTTTTTTGCTTCCATTGCTTTATAGATAAAGATGTAGATGGATAAATGAATATAGGGAGGATCTTAAACTCATTTTGTCTGTGATTTTTCTTTTTCAGATGCAGCAGCTGTTTTATGAGAACTATGAACCGAATAAGAAGGGCTACATCCGGGACCTGCACAACAGTAAGATTCACAGAGCCATCACACTCCATCCCAACAAGAACCCGCCTTATCAGTATCGGTTGCACAGCTACATGCTGAGCCGCAAAATAGCCGAACTTCGCCACCGGACCATTCAGCTTCACCGCGAAATCGTGCAGATGAGCCGATATGGCAACATGGAGGTGCATAAGGAGGACTTGCAGCTCGGCATGCCTCCATCATTCATGCGCTTTCACCCACGCCAGAGGGAGGAAGTGCTCGAGTGGGAGTTCCTCACCGGGAAGTACATTTTCTCTGCCTTGGATGGGCAGCCCCCACGTCGTGGCATGGACTCCTCCCAGAAAATGGCACTGGACGACATCATCATGCAGGTTATGGAAATGATCAATGCCAATGCGAAAACGCGAGGGAGAGTCATCGACTTCAAAGAGATTCAATATGGCTACCGGAGGGTTAATCCAATGTACGGAGCCGAATACGTGCTTGACCTGTTGCTACTTTACAAAAAGCACAAAGGGAAGACCATGACAGTACCTGTCAGGAGACACGCTTATCTTCAGCAGACCTTCAGTAAGATCCACTTCCTGGAAGAGGACGAGATGGATGCTCAAGCACTGGCTGCACGGATCAACCAGGGTTCGGACTCGCTGTCTTTCCTCTCCAGCTCCCTAAAGAAGTTTGTGCCTTTCAAGCTTAGCGGCTCGGGCACAGACCAGCAAGAACCCAAAGAGAAGAAGGTCAACATCCTCGTGCCGCTGGCGGGACGTTACGATATATTTGTACGCTTCATGGCCAACTTTGAAAAGATCTGCCTCATTCCAAACCAGAACGTCAGGCTGCTGATTCTTCTCTTCAGCACAGACAACAACACTGAGCGCATGAAGCAGATCGAGCTGATGCGAGAGTATCGTTTGAAATATCCCAAAGCAGACATGGAGATCGAGCCCGTCTCCGGCCCCTTCTCCCGCGCCCTGGCCCTGGAGGTCGGCTCCGCCCATTTCAGCAACAACTCCTTGCTCTTCTACTGTGACGTGGACTTACTGTTTACAGCCGATTTCCTCAAGCGCTGTCGTGCAAACACGGTATTAGGGGAGCAGACCTACTTTCCGATCATCTTTAGCCAGTACGACCCAAAGGTCGTCTACGCCGGAAAAGTACCAAGCAACAACCACTATGTGTTCACGTCCAAAACAGGCTTGTGGAGACACTTTGGCTTCGGCATCGTCTGCGTGTACAAAGGTGACCTGGTTAGAGCGGGTGGCTTTGACGTCTCCATCCAAGGATGGGGAATGGAAGATGTGGACCTCTTTAACAAATTTGTCCAGTCAGGGATTAAACTGTTCAGGAGCACAGACACTGGCATAGTGCACGTACATCACCCTGTCATATGTGACCCCAACTTAGATCCCAAACAGTACAAGATGTGCCTGGGTTCCAAAGCTTCATCTCATGGTTCAACACAGCAGCTGGCTGAGCTGTGGCTGGAGAAGAACGACCATGGCTTCCGAAGGATCTCTAGTTCAAACAATGGCTCAATGAGGACAGCATAGGCCCTGCAAGCAAGGACCTCTACCTGCCTGTCTTCCTCTTTATGGTGTTTTCAGCTACCTAATTTATTTTTTCATAAAAAAAAAAAAAAGACTTCTGTGGATATATTTTGAAATAACTCCTTTTATAAAGTATACAAAAAAAACCACAAGAGCAAAGACGTTATCAGTGCCAGAAATTGGTTATAAAATGGACCCTCAAGTGTTGGAAGATCAAAGTGTGTTTTTCTTTCACAAACCCAAAAAAGAGCAGCGTTGTATTTATGGCACCTCATGTGAGGACGCTAAGTATACTGTGTACCTCAGTGATGTGCACATCAATCACAGTGTGTGTGTGTGTGTGTGAGTGTGTGTGAGAGGAGAGACCTGCTTTAATGAGGGTCTGACTTCAGATGTGCAAACGTGGTGTAGAGGAACAATTTAATGTATTATTTGTGAATGTTTACAGGAAGCCTCACAAACAAGTGTTTGTTGGAAAAGCTGACAAAATAACTAAATTATTGCAATTAAGGGCCATAAACCATGTCTGCATTTCTGTTGATCCCTATTTTGTTTCTGTTATGACACTGTTTTGTTTTTGTTTTGTGGGTTTTTTTGTTTCATTTCATGAATTGTGACTTATGTGAACAGAACTGCTGGATCTAGGTTTTGACTTTCCGACTCATTCCCGCTGTCTAATTTATTAAATACGCGGTCTTGTGTAGCGCTATCAGACTGCCGTCGTGTATATTAGATTGTTATTAGTTTGATCCAGCTCGCTCATCGAGTTGTTCATTTGTTTTTCTGATACTCACTTAATTTGGTTACCAAAGATTTTTTTGCACAGTTGCTGTAGGTGTGTGTGTGTACTGTGGGTGTGTGTGTGTGTACTGTGGGTGTGTGTGTGTGTTTATGTATGTATGCAGGCAGTCATGAACATTAGGAATGAGGTACTGACAGTGGGATTATTTACAATTTCTCCAACTTTTTACCTAGTCATGTAGAAATAGTCACAGTGTTTGTTTGTTTTTTTTTCTTCTTCCTAAATTCTCACCAAATCTGCACAGTGTTTCGTTTTGTTGTTTTTTTGTTTTTGTTTTCTTCTTGTTAGACCTTTAATATTGTAAAGCAATTTGCAGGACCTTGATCGATCATTCCTACGTGGTGGAGCCATGCTGTGTGGAGGTAGGGAGGGTGTTTGCCCACCACCTCACCTTTGGGACTCATGGACTGCTCTTCCTCAATGTTACACACCATCTGTCTGGGGCTTATTTTGTACTTCTGTTCGGTTAGCCCCCATCCAACTGGGAAAAGGTTATATATTAATAAATGGAAAAAAAAAAGTTTGTTAAAAGTTGTCTTTGTATTTTGTTTGTATGCAGCGGTTAATGTAATAGCTCTCAGCTATGGGAAATTCAATATCCAGAAGTTAATATATTTCTTAAGCATAGTTGCCCAGCATACAAGTCAAATAAACACTTGCCAACGCTTTATGAACTCCTGACCATCACACACATACATGCTTTTCCAGATCTGCCCCACCATTGCTGTAAGAACCTCCACATTTCCTTGGAGGCTTTCCCTAAGACTATGGAGCATGACCATCATACAGTCACCAGAGTATTAGTGATGTGCAAGACACTCGAGTTCATCAACTCCAGCTTGTTTTTGGATGTCATGCCGACGCATGTTTGGGCCTCTCAGTTCCAGCGAAGGCAAGTTGTGATGCTACAGCAGATAAAGACATTCTACACAAGCATGCACTTCCTGCTTAGCACCAACAGTTAAGGATAGAGGTGTGCACAAATGAATGTAGGTTATAATGACCCACGATGAATAATTGTCATATAATTGTCTCCCTTAGTCTATGTTAATGCATTTGATTAAAAGAATTCTACCTCATTTTTATTATATAATGTTAACTCACTAGTCTAAACAGTTTCAGTTATGTTTCCAGGCGAAATAAAACAAGAGACTGGGCAGCACACTGCAGCTTTTTTGCCCAGTGATCTATCTAAAACATTTGTACGTCTCCTCACTGGTACTTTCCCTTTCCTCAATTTTCCACTTAATTCCAAGCACAAGTGATCAGTTAATACTTAGTCTTAAAAGTCTGCTTTGGTGTATTTATTGCTTAGAACCTTAAGCTTCTTTTCTAACTCGTTACTTAAATTAGACTCCAAAGCTTACTTCAGAGACCGTGTTTAGGATCTTTGATTAAAGGAATGGCTCCATCAAAATTTAAACTGTACATCTGTTTGTTCGAATCTTTCAGACCCTGCTGCCTATAATATCTAATTCTGTAACAGCGTTCAGCACGAGACTCTGTAAAAAGCCCGTTACGTGGAGCGAATTGACCAAGGGATTCTTGATCAAGAGCCCCAATTAAATGATTTCACAGGGCTTGCACTTTTAAACGACTGCCAACGAGGGAAGCTTGCCAGTAGGCTGTTAGCAGGCAGTCCTAACCAGCAAGCATGCCAAGCAGATGAGGGAAAAAAAAGCTATTTAAAGTGTGACAATCCTCATTCTCACAAAACCTTCCCCATCTCTTTGCATAGGCTTGGAGTTAGCCATGTTTTGCACTCTTAGGATTTGGAAACAATGAGTGAATGAATAAACCTCTCCAGTCAATGTGGCTTGCATATAAAATGCTTCAATTGTGGAAAATCATGTGGCACGGTTACAAAGCAATACACCGAATAGAATTCTAACGCAGCATGGATGACTTCTGATTGGTCAGATGCTGTCCATTTACTTTTCTATTTAAGCAGTAGTTTGGGCTGCAAGGCAAATCACAGGTTTATATTAAACCATCATACTAAAATGCTATCGTTTCCATAGCACATTACTTGCACATGGACTTGCCTGGCAGATGTTCCACATAAACTGATTATTTCTTTCCCCTAAAATTGTTATGGTGAAGTGAGAAGTTTATCATTTATTGAAGGAGTATCCAGTGCCAGAGCTTTGTAACAGTATTTAAGATTTCGCAGTAACAGGACAAGCTGCATTTTGGTTTTTAATTCAAGAAAGGATAAGAAAGAGGCTGCTGAGGGAACAGCTGCCAGAGTATAAGTGACTACTGGAGGTAAAACATTTAATGAACTTGTACATTTAGTACAGTGAAGATAAATGAATTCATTCACTGCCGAATTTCTGTAGTGTAAACACAACAGGGCATTAGGAAAATAATCTGCACACCATTTAATTCTGAGAAATTTTTGACCTGGTTCCATTTATCTGATATTCCTCGTGCCAAGCAGACTTCACGAGTTATGAAATCCTGATGGCTTCAGAATTATTGCACAATTTCAGCTCGGTGTTGTTAATTGAAGTTTACTGTTTTGGAACAACTCATTCTCTGAAACTGTCACAGCTAATATTGTGTTCGAGTCCCAGCTTCATATTGCACAAGAACCTTGCGTTATTGTGCAATACGCTGACTCGTTGCTGATTTGGCTGTTCTTAGTCGCTGTTTGCCAATTACATTGCGAGCGGGATGAAGAGTAGAGAATCGCAGATTCTCATGCCAATGTTCTGCTTTACTGATATTACCAGTTTAAGTTCTTAAGCAAGAACATGACATTTTGGAAATAACATCCTTGGAGCTGTTGTGGGGGAGAGAGAGAGAGAGAGAGAGAGCGCACCATTCAGGGCTGTATCAGTTTTGGAGAATCCTGGAACATCTGTAAATGTTAAAACTTGGTGACCTGCTGTCTTGCATTTTGGGTTTAATTTCCACTGCTTCATAATGTGATCCTGAGAGTGCAGAAAGCACAAAACATTACGTAAGCCCAAGCTTTTGATTTTGGTTTATTTTTTGGCCAGAGCCAGGCTTGATGCTTTGTTCTTTCATGAACGAGTACCACCCTCTTTCATATGTCTGGGTTTTGTTTTGGTGGTAATGGTAGAACAGTGATCAAATAAAAATATGAAACCATTATAAAGGCACATAGACACATAGAGCTGCTGCTTTATAATGATTAAATCAGACTTTGACCAACCATGCTTATTCAAAAGAACTATTCATTAGTTAAATAAATACACAAGGCTCCTCAAGTGTACTTTGCAAGGTTGATGATTCTTGATTTGACAAGAAGGTGTTTGACTTTGAGGAAAAACACCAGAAAATCCTCTTATTATTCTACTAGAATATTTGAGTCTGCACCTAGAGGCATACCACAGCCACTTTAAGATAGGAGAGACAGGAATTAGTGCCTATAATATAAACTCTGGAACTACATTGACTTAATAGTTCCTCAGGGGCCCTTGATTGCTGTTGTAGAAAGGACATTATTTACTATCCAGTGTCGCCCAAATGAGGATGGGTTCCCGTCTGAGCCTGGTTCCTCACAAGGTTTCTTCCTCATATCATCACAGGGAGTTTTTCCTTGCCACCCTTGTTCATTAGGGATAAAATAGTTTAATAATTTAATTTAATAATTTTTCTCCTTTCTTTTTTTCCCCCCTTTCTCTACTTTTGTAAAGCTGCTTTGAGACAATGTCCGATGTAAAAGGCGCTATAGAAATATATTGAATTAAAGCTAATTAAAGTGTAATGGTTTTTACCAACTGTGGCTCTGTGGCAGTCCTGAGGTTTAAACTCATCTAGATCTTCCTCTCTGTGGTGCAGAACCGTCACTATTGAGCTAGAACTCAGGAGATTACTTCAGGAGAGAATCCCAGTTTGATCCAGAGCTCTGGTTTCTTTGTGGATTCCCCATGTCTGTCTGGGTTTCCTCTGGATTCTCTGGTTTCCTCCCAACTCCCAAAAACATGCAGGTGGCTTGGCAAAGCTAAATGTGTGGAAGAGACCCTATGATGGACTGGTATTCATTTCAGGAGCTCTTCCCTCCCTCCAGTGTTCCCAGGATAGGCTTTGGGTCCAACACAATCTTGACAAATAAATGAATAATTTTTTGTTTCATTATAGAATCTGTCTTTGTGTTGATGTGTCCCTTTATAACTTTCCGTCTCTGCATTTAGATGTATTTAGGCTTCAGAGTGCTCAAGGCTATTGGCTAATGATGGAGCAGTCATATCCACAAAGAGCCAGTGTGGCTGCAGGCTTTCGTTCTAGTCAAATAGAAGGCACTTGATAGTTGATTGGAGCTTGTGATGAACTGATTAAACAAGTGGAAACAGGTGATGGAATGAAAGCCTGAAGGCACACCAGCCCTTTGTGAACAAGATTGAAGACCCCTGTTACAGGGGCTCATATCCGTCACTCTATTGCTTTATTCCTGGGGTGTGCTTTTAAACAAAATGGATGACTGGAGCAGATAACTGCCTCGATCGAAGACCAGACAGGATTCTCCCAGAACTAGACATGTCTGCTTTAGAGAAATGAATTTAGATTCCTAAAGAGCCAACTGTGACAAAACCAAACAGCTTGAGATGACAAGAAGAAGGAACCCCATCTTATTCTGGGATGACACCACATGGTGAGATTATACATCATTATTTATCTACAACTGTGTACCGTAACATCAATTAGTCCTAAGTGTGTTGAAAGGATTTTAATGTCAATGTATTTGTATGGCACTTTAAACAATGGACATTGTCTCATAGCCAGAAGTATAGAAATTAACATAGAAAAAAAATATAAAGTTTGAAGTTACTATTTATCCCTAATGATGTTGAGTATTCAATTCAATTTTATTTATATAGTGCTTTTAACATTGGACATTGTCATGAAAGCTTTACAGAAATAAAAATGATAAAGTTTAGTATTGAAATTTAGATTCATTTCTAATGAGCAAGCCAGAGGTGATGGTGGTGAGGAAAAAACTCCCTGAGATGATATGAGGAAGAAATCATGAGAGAAACCACACTCAATATCCTCATCTGGGTGATGCCGAAGAGTGTGATTATAAATAATTTCCCTTCTATAACTGCACACTATATAGTCAAGTGCAGTTGTGTAACAGGAGATTTGTGAATAAGTGCTACAGTATATGGGTGAGATTATCCACTGAAGTAAGATTAGATTTAGACTTGGAAGTGTAGCTCAGTAGATTATCCATATAGGACCATCCACTCAACTAAATGGTGCATTTTCAATACAGCTTTTCATTCCTTGTTGTAAAAACTGAAACCTAGAGCTGCTCTTCCTTGCTGCCGTCCATCAACATGCCTCTGTTATCTACGCCGCTAGGACTAAAAGCCAGTGCCAGTTTCCATGGCCATGGTTTCAAGGACACAATCAACATCTGACTGCAATCCCCCCCCCCCCCCCCCCCCACACACACACACCATTTCAACAAATATGCTTTGAGCCTGATCTGCATTGCACCAGAGAAAATCAGTAAAGATGAAAGACAACTTTTCATGTTTTCTAATTTGTGAGGGCAAAAAAAAAAAAACCCAAGGCTTGGCATCGTGTGAAATTGTACAGAGCAGACATCTGTAATTTGTCTGCTGATATGACTTTTGGCAGGTGTCGCTGATCTTTAGATCTGAGAGCTTTTATACGTGATGGTGAGGTAAAAAAAAAATATGAGATTTATTTATTTTTTAATCTTGCCATGAAGATTTTCTTTTTGTGTCGTTGCTCCTTTTCTATCAAACGTAACCGAGTCCCAAATTATTCATCGTGACTAGAAGGTTTTGATATACAACCACGCTGTGTTTTCACATGGCTTTCATAAATCGCCTGCTTCCTGATGGAAGCGCCTTTTGAACATCAGATGTTGTGAATCTTCGCTTTAAATTCCAAGTCTATCAAGCCCATTTTAGAACTGGGTTCTTGCATAATGCTGCCACAAACGTTTACGATATAGTACGAATATTACACTCAGGTTTTATTGTGCGGTTTCATTGCGTCATTACTCAGTGCTGTGATTAAGATATAGAATGCCAGGAGTGAGATTTTATTACCTTTCTTGCTGTGGAAATCTAGTGTTGAACCGGTAAACGTCTTTCAGAGAAATTCATCATCTTAAATCATTTAAGATATCACTGTAGACCAACTTTCCCTTCTGTTACTGGGAATGAATGTCTGAGCGAGCACACAGTGTATTGCTGAAACACTGCCAAGTTAGAACTACCACAGATCAGATTTTGCATATTGTTCCCGCATCATACCGCAACACTCAAGCTTCGTGATAACAAGGATGTTTCCTGAACAGAGTGGATGATTATCCGCTGAGTCTGGCTTTGTTGACCTGTGCTAGAGTGGCTATGGTACTGCACATGTATTAGCTCTTTTCGTTCAATATTCTATCAATGTGTGTCTTGTAAACATGACTCATGATTTAGATTTGGTGGTGGTGGTTGTCCTTTGGCTGCTCCCTGTTCGAAAGCAGACTATATGCCTGGGCACAAAGCAAGATCCTGAAGACATTGGAGTTGATGATCTACATGAACACCTTATGGGCTGGAACTGACTGCACCCCAAACCTCCTCACCCAACACCGGGGCCTGATATCACTACTGCTCTTGTTGCTAAATGAGCACATATCCCCACCACCACACGCCAACATCTAATGGAAAGCTTTCTCAGAAGTGTGGAGGCCATGATTACAGTAGAGTGGGAATAAATCTGGAATGGCATGCTCAAAAAGCACATGCTCAATTCAATTCAATTTTATTTGTATAGTGCTTTTAACAACAGACATTGTCTCAAAGCAGCTTTACAGAACATAAGAAACAAAGTCTAAGATTAATGCTAGACAATATTATCCCTAGTGAGCTAGCCTGAGGTGACTGTAGCAAAGAAAAACTCCCTTAGATGGTATGAGGAAGAAACACTGAGAGGAACCAGACTCAAAAGGGAACTTCTCCTCATTTGGGTGACACCGGAGAGTGTGATTATAAATAATTCTAAACACCGAAGAGTGTGATTTGTAAATTATTATAAACGCCAGAGAGTGTGCTTACGAATAATGTCCTTTCTGCAGTCATATACAGCATATGTAGAAATGTGGGGGTCATGGTCAGGCGTCCACATACTTTTGCCCACACAGTGTATATTAAGGGTTTGAGTTAAACTTCTCAAGCTCTATTTCAGGGCTTGAAAAATACTTGTGGTATATTGGGTAAGGGAGAGAGAGAGAGAGAGAGTGAGAGTGTGTGTGTGTGTGTGTGTGTGTGTATGAGAGAGAGAGATATCAGCTGAATTACACCACTCTGCCGCAGGAACCTAAGCATGAAGATAATTGATAATAATTACACTTGCATACACTTGCACATGCATTCTGACACGCTGGAGTCACTGGTGTTGTGCCATGGATATAACAATGAGCACTTTCTCAACATGACGTTGCCCCCCCCAACAAATAATTAACTGGTGGTCTTGTATTATGTCCTCACAACCTATTACTCTGTGAACTCACAAGATGCCTAGTAATTAACTCGATATATAAACTTGTGGTTACATCACATCTTGATAAATAAGCACCATGCCACTTTAAAAGTTCTGTACAAATATCCATTTATTTGACAATCTGATTTCCCTTTTCTCCCCCATTATTATCAATATTTTTAAAGCAACATCATTGAGATGGCTAATTTGAAAAGGTTACACTGCTGTCTGCTTATTTGTTTGTCCAGAAACCTAAAAAAAAATGGAATCCAGTTCCAGTGAATAAATTCAACCTGAATGTATTCCAACTGTTGATACTTCTTATTAATCCACACCTATTTCTGAATTTTATATCTTGCTATGTATAAACCTGCATAAAAAAGGTTATGGTTAGGAAAAGAAAATGAAGCTTGTCAAATTTTTTGACAAAACACGAAGCACAAACTCCAGTCCTTAACATTTTCCCCCTTTTACCTCTGACACTGGAGACTCCTTCCACTCATGCTAAATAAACATCTCTTTGCAGAAAATCTCACCGTGTCTGGTTACGTGAAACACCTCCATGGAAATTTATAGTATAGAAAAGTATTATTGTAATGAGTGCATAAATATAAACCAGTTTTACCTTTTAAAAAACAAACTAAGCTAAAACAAATTCAGCGACAACTTCTGACCAATCAGGATTGAGAAAGATTTCAGGATCATGGTACACTGTATATGTTCTACACGGTGGCACTACAGTACTTTTCCCCCATGTTCCTGCAGTAGAGCTGTGCCACCAACGTCACAGATACTAGATGTCATGAAAGGAACTGTCGGCACTGTGGAAATGAACTTTTTGTTCACATGTCATCTGCTGAACACATGGAGTGTAGCTTGTGGAGCCTGGCACTGCTCTTCCTGTGCTGGATGTGCTGTTCCAGGACTCAACCTCTCAGTGGATCGTGTCAGGGAGACAAATTACTCAGTGTTTAACTCAATGAAGTGTGAACTCCAGTTTACAGATTTGTATTTCTAAAAAGCTGAGCAATCAAATATAAATGTATATATTAGAGAGAAATGGCTAGTGTATGTAGACATATTTAAATATATACACACTCAGTTTGCAAGTAAGGGAAAGATCCTTTGGAAACATTTGTTCATTAAGGTTCCAATAACTTTTTTTTTTACTGCGTTAGTTAACATTAAGAAATGATAAACTTCAGCATTAAAAAATGTGCCTAATGGTAATACATTTCTTAATTATGCCAGTTTACAACTGTATAAAATATGCATTAAATTGTTCTTGTTGCTTATTATGGACTTCATTTTACTCATCTAGAGTACAGACAACAGGAAATGCAAGGACTGCATAAGGTGGTGCACTTCACTACACAGATATAGAAAAGAAATGAATTCTAAGCACACTCTCAGGTGTCACTCAGATGAGGATGGGTTTACTTTTGAGTCTGGTTCCTTTCAAGGTTTCTTCCTCATATCATCTTAGGTAGTTTTTCCTTAGGTAGTTTTTGCCTCTGGCTTACTCATTAGGGACAAATATAAGTGGAAATTTTAAAGTATTTTATTTTTTGTTCTGAATTTTGATATTTTCATGTAAAGCCACTTTACGACAATGTCCATTGTTAAAAGGTCTATCCAAATAATATTGAATTTAATTGAAATGAAGGTCTAATTATTTCATTTCATTTCATTTCATTTCATTTCATTTTATTTTATTTTAATTTAAATGTTAATCATTAATCATTATCAATCAATTCATTCACTTAAAGGTTAACACAGTGTTTAAATTCTTACTCAAGGCACTAAATAAAGCTCTGTGATTCAGTCCATTACAGACCCTTAAAAGCTGAGGGTCACTGACCCATAATGTAATAAGCAAGCTTAAAAAAAAAAAAAAAAAAACCTCGTCTGAGTTGCATTATTACCCATCAGCCTCACCGCTCAATACAAAAGTAAAGAACTAAATATCGATCCTTTATGTCCTTTATTGATCCTTTGTGTCGTGCATGCTCATAAACCAGCAATTTATGATTCTTTAAAGAAATACATAAGATTTAAATCACTACTGTAATGTTATCTAAACTATTATTCTGATTAAGTGAAGTCCAAATCCAATATGGGTGACGGTGACAGACCTTAGCACGTCTATCTGTTTCTATACAAAGAGTTTCTATATAAAAAGATCTATGTTAATAAATCGATAAATAATTACACAATTTTAATAATTTTTTGGAATGAATAAAAGTTCTGTAATATTTTAGACTAGTGAATAAATGTACACTTTTTTTTCCCCAAATATGTTTTAGAAAGAATTTGAAACCAAATTTTCGAATTATTTTCTTTCTTTCTTTCTTTCTTTCTTTCTTTCTTTCTTTCTTTCTGTCTTTCTGTCTTTCTGTCTTTCTGTCTGTCTGTCTGTCTGTCTTTATTATCTTAAAATGCTTTTTAATAAAATAGGCATGAAATTAAATGGATTAAATAGCAAACATCAACCGGGAACATCGAGTAGGTTAACTGTGTAAATACAACAGCATTCATACTGACTCATACAAATTCTTACAAATTTACTGTTTCAAAATTGCGTGGGTTTGCGTTTCTTTTTCTTGGACGCGGTATTCATTTCAAGAGAAATGTTCTAACCTCTGTCAGGCCACATGAGTCATGGTTGTTATTCATCAGGTTGCATCAGGTTGGTAATTGTAATGCTGTACAGTTCCCACTGAAACTTCAATGCTTTCTGTAGTAATTGACATGACCAGAACACCAAACAACTCGAACACTGAAGCAGAATCCAGCATTAAACCAACATCTGTAATAATTTAGCCTGATCAATTATGCAGATAACAAACACAGGAGGTGAAAAGCTGCTCCTGCTGCAGAGAAAAGTCACTTGAATGTAAATAAGAGAATTCATGAATTTAAGTTATTAAAGGGACAGTATAAAAAATTTTAGCTTTACAATCTGATAAACATTCTTGTGTGGACAAATAACATAAAGGACGTAAAAAATTAAATCTTAATAACACATAGCATGTGTTCTGCTCAGTTTGTATGCATTACATACACATGTTCTTATGAAGGTTGTGTTATAGGATGCATTACATACAAGTTTAATTGTGTCATACATTTGTATTTAGGGTCGCTCACATGAACCTGCTGTTAGGTATCGGAGTACTGTAAGAGCATCATGTACTTCATATACACTATATACTTCATATAAAGCGTGTGTGGAACATTATACTGTTGGTGAGTACGCTGATGTGCCTGAAGAAGTTCTTTAAATTGTTAAAGAATCACCTTGTCATGGCACAATACACTAGCATTTCCATGTGCGTTAACCCAAAGCAGTACAATACTGTAGGTTGAAGAAGTTAAACATTTTTGAGAGAATAATATTATATTGATGTTTCAGACAAGTACAGAAATGATTAGGAGTATACTGCCACAGAAACAAATCACAATAATAAATCAATTACTAACTAATAAAACATTTCACATAAAATATATGATTCAGATTATTAGTTAACTTATATTAAAAATGATTATGGTTAGCTTTAACTGTCCCTCATCTCCGGGTGTAAAGTAGTGCATCTGTACTGCTCGCCTTGTGCAGGATTTGGCTTGAAGGTTTGTAATAAAATGTGTGCTCACAATTGGAGCACTGCACTGTGTATGTGGTTTCTAATGCAATTTAACTCCAATATAATGTGCTTTTCTGCCAATAGCTTCAGCAAAGGACACGTTGGCCCCGTTTATTGGCAAACAATAACCGTGTGTACAGGATTGTGGAAAACTGGAAAGTATATCCACACTGGCACAAGCTTATAACAGTAACTAAGTTTTCTTAATCAGCTGAGTAATGTTTAAATCAAAGTAGAGGCGTGCATCATGGCTGGCATCTATTAGGAACTAACACAACACAAGGGAAGGGTTTTACGGTCATGTCATGTTACGTTATCGTGCCTACCAGGATGCAGAATGTCCCACTGGATCTTGTGTTTATTGTATCATTCAGATTCTCCAGGAGAGCTGTTGTTTACTAAATATTGTTTTATCTCTTCCTGTTGGAAAATGGACTACCTGATCTGGAACAATATAGGAAGTACAAAACAGGCTCAAAACTGACTTCTTGTCTGTAATGCTTGTTTGTGTTTGGATGCAGCTGCTGCCAGTTAATTTATAGACACAGTATGGGCCAACAAAGATGTGCCTATACTATATCTAGAAATGAGAGTTGAAATCATTCAAATATCAAACCCAGTCAACGGTTAGAGATCTAATATCAAAACTAATAGACTATAGACTAATCTTACCTAGCGCACAATTAGTGAGATAAGCTCTCGTACGAGCGACTCGAGATAGTTTGTTGTTGTATGGCAGAGCTCTTCTGTTACTATGAAGCATTGATTACCGTAACCTCCCGGTGTTTAAACATCAAATGTTCTGACAGAGACTCTCAGAGAATCTACACTATGAGCTCCATCAATCTCTGGTGCCATATATTCAGTTGCTTTTCTGACTTACTTTACCTATAAATTAATGATCTTATAGATTATATAATATCATTTATATATAAATGAATTAATCTTATAGCTAAATTAGCTTTAGTATAAAAAATTACAGGTGGCACAGTGGCTTAGTGGTTAGCAAGTTCGCCTCACACCTCCTGGGTTTGAGTCTCGCTCACGTTCACTGGGTGTGTGGAGTTTGTATGTTCTCCCCATGCTTGGTGGGTTTCCTCCGGGTGCTCCGGTTTCCACCCACAGTCCAAAGACATGCTTCTAGGCTGATTGGAGTCTCTAAATTGCCCGTAGTGTGTGATTGTGTGAGTGAATGAGTGTGTGTGTGTGCCCTGCAATGGGTTGGCACTCCATCCAGGGTGTATCCTGCCTTGATGCCCGATGATGCCTGAGATAGGCACAGGCTCCCCATGACCCGAAGTTAGATCGGACAAGCGGTACAGACATGATAAATTAGCTTATTAGCTTTAGTATAATAAATATGTTTAACAAGTTTCTTTCTTGAGCTCACAGTTATTTAGGTATAATGTTCTACTGGACATGTATCAATAAAATAAACAAGCAACGACAAAGGTTACAGCTTGCATGAATAAAAGCTGAGCTAGAAGAGAAATCCATCTTTTTGCTACATGCTTAGATAGGAATAAAAGCCGCTGAGACTGTCGCAGCACATGAACAGAGTGAACAGATTTATATTCTAAAGCATGCAATGTATTAGAAGTCAGGGAAATGGAGAGGAAATTTTTCTACCTATATTTAAAGTTGATTGATTGATTTGCATTATATCTGGCACTCCAGTTAACTATAATTATAAATTAGAGTCAGAAATATTAATATAATAAATTAAGCCTAATGTAATAAAGGTAACCTATGCATGCATTATTTCTGTCACTGGTCCTGTCTCTGGCTCTCAGAGGATTAAGTCCTACAGCTGCTTCCATGGACGCATTTTCCCCAGCTATCCTTCACTGCTGACATACGAGGTGATGGTGGATTTCAGATGGTGCGGGGTTTATTTTTATTTGTTTTTTTGGAAGAGCTGCTACTTAATGAGCAAAAGAAGCAGCGTCTGCACCTGGGCCAAACACAAAACACACCAAAACAACAGCGCCATTGTTCTAGAAATGCTGAGCACTTATATTTTGAGAGAGAGCCCCTTGTGAATTACTCTGTGCTACTGTGTAATCTTGCCATTTTGCATTTATGGTCATAGTTAAAGCTAAATTACATCACTTAATAGCGACTAGTTTATATTGCTGACTAAAGTGACTGCAAAAATGACTAAAATGCTCCACGTGTTATATAATATTCTCCGAAATGGAAAATACTTACCAGATTTTCACTGCAGTATTATCTGAATCCAGATGCTTGCAAAAAAAAAGAGGGGGAAAAGATCTTATACAAGCAACGTAGCTTTCAGACCAGCTGATGACAGATCATTCTCACTTTTATTGGATGCACCTGTCAAACAATAATTTATTAAAGAATGCCGTAAAAGAAAGTACATTCATCCACTTCTTCCTGTTCTAGTATATTGCAGTCTGAGTTATATGCAACGTAATATCACAGGGGAGATGTATTCACTCACAGAATATATGCTTCTGAGTCAGGGACTGCAGCTGATTACATGGTTTTCATTCTTACTTATTCAGTGTACTTTGCTTTCTACAGTCTGACAAAATGTGATATGAGAGCTTTCATGAAACTTATTCCTTCAGTACTTTCTTCAGTTTTTTGTTATTGATTAGGAATTGTGCCAGTGGCCTGAAGGTGATCTGATCGCAGCTCAAATAATGAAACACATTTGTACGTTGTTGTTGTTTTTTTTTTTTTTTTTGCTTCACTCTTCAATAGTTTCTTTGTGTGTGAGTCCTTGTGGGAAACAGAGATGGAGATTAGCTCTGTTTACATGCACACAAAACCCCAAGTTCTTAGGTCATCTAAGAGACTAAACCAAACTAGGACATTTACATGAGCTGTGTTTAAGTAAAGGAGATTATATATTGCCCTGTTTACACACACTTCAGTGTAATGTGATAACTCCACTGTGAAATGTGTCCACCTCTGAGACTCATCTATAATTAGTAAGTGAATGAATATAGACACATTGTGTACATAATTCAATACACATGAATAGGAGCTGAATTTTAAAAGGTGTTCACAGGGCATTTTGTTAAGTCTGCATGAAGCTTGCATGTGTGGGATCTATCTATCTATCTATCTATCTATCTATCTATCTATCTATCTATCTATCTATCTATCTATCTATCTATCTATCTATCTATCCATCCATCCATCCATCCAAACATCCATCCACCCGTCCATCTGTCCATCAAAACATCCATCTATCCATCCATCCATTCATCAATACCTCAATCTATCCATCCATCCTTTCAAACATCCATCCAAACATCCATCCATTGAAACATCCATCCATCCAACCATTCATCAATACCTCGGTCCATCCATCCATCCATCCATCCATCCATCCATCAAAACAACCATCCATCCATCAAAACATCCATCCATTCATCAATACCTCAATCTATCCATCCATCCATCCATCCATCCATCCATCAATACCTCAATCCATTCATCCATCCATCCATCCATCAAAACAATCATCTATCCATCCATCCATCCATCAAAACATCCATCCATTCATCAATACCTCAATCTATCCATCCATCCATCCATCAAAACATCTATCCATCAAAACATCCATCCATTCATCAATACCTCAATCTATCCATCCATCCATCCATCCATCCATCCATCGAAACATCTATCCATCCATCCATCCATCCATCCATCCATCAAAACAACCATCCATCCATCCATCCATCCATCCATCCATCCATTGTTAAATGCCCTAAATATTGCAGTGGATTAAATTATACATACTAGGTATGTATTCATTATGTAAATTATCATACACAGGAAAAATCATAACTGAATAGTTGAAAAAGAAAAACAGTCCTAACTCCAGATGAGAGCAAATATGAAATCTAGTACTGTAGCTGATGCTGCCAGAATTAACAAACCATGCTGACAGTGTTGGCTTTTGTACCTCTGTTTTCTTGCCAGTGTTTTTCAGCATTTCAGGGACACAGTGATAGGGTTTATTTAAGAAAAAAAAATCCCAATCGGTATGGTGATGTTTTCTTTAAAAGAATGATGTTTTTCACCAACATAATGCCAGAGGGAGAAAGAGACACACTGATTAGGAAATGCAAGTGATAGCAGGAACATGGTTTGTATGTTGTTAATTAATGTTAATTGATGACAAATCTATCTTTTGGTAAACTGCTATGATAAAAAGGGAATAAAAGATTTCAGATGTTTGTTATAGGAAAATATTTAGCTTTGGCATAGGAATAGGGCACAGAATACTACCCTGTTGTTGATTAATTTCCTTTTAAATGCCCCATTTAGGATTTTGATACATATTGATTTAATTTGATTTTGTTTAGTGTTTTTGTTTGTCCATCTCTGGCTGCAATGAGTAAATAATCAAAATTCAAATGTCAATTGCATTAGAACAGCCTGGGCAATGTCCATCCATGCTAAGCTGACCTACATCAGACAATCTTTATTCATTTCATTTCATTATCATATTTGACCACTGGTGTGCAAGTAAATATCTAGTTACTGTGATGCAGAGGCTTGAACTTGTGTGTAAGTATGCTCAAGGGTGGTTTTAAGTAGGTGAGAATCAGGGAATGTATGCGTAAGTGTGTAGTCAGAGAGATTGGCAAGGAGCAGAAGTGGCTAGTGTTAAGCCTGAAACATGATGGTGCACAGAAATGGACAAGTCAAGCTATGTTTTGCTCTGCTGTAATGGAGTCACTGTGTCTTCACGCCACAGATGGGCATGAAGGAGAATTTATCCAAACAGAGCCAGCTGGATCAAACTGGACCAAAAGCTTTTTCTTGCCGTACACTACAGCCCTGTTTCCCAATCCTGCTCCTGCAGTGTGGGAGTGTGTCTTCCTTAACATATGTGTGGCTGTCTGGGAAAACCCACTATTGGCACTGAGGCTGAATTCTGGCAAAGAGCCAGAAATGATTGTTTTGGCCAAAATTGCCTCTAACCATTTCTGCTTATAACATGCCTCAAGACTTAGTTTCAATATTTACAATATGGCTGTACTCAGTGGACGAACTGTACAGAGGGCTGAAATTATTTGGAGTAGGAGAGTATTTGTCCAATTAGTTGTCTAAACAAATTAAATTGTCTAATTTAGGGTCAGTGGTGGCTCAAGCGGTTAAGGCTCTGAGTTGTTGATCAGGGTTTAAACCCCAGTACTGCTAAGCTACCACTGTTGCACCCTTGAGCAAGGCCCTTAATCCTCGCTACTCCAGAGTTGCTGTATCATGGCTGACCATGTGCTCTGACCCCAACCTCCAAAGTGCTGCAATGTATATGTGACAAATAAAGGCTTCTATCCATCATCTAATTTATGCAACATAATGTAACTTAACAAATAACTCTAACTAGACATAGTTTAGATGTAATTTGAGGTGGTGTGTAGCGGTGTTATATAACATACCCAACACAAGTACCTGAGTAAGAGATAACTTACTTAGAAAGGGATTTAGCAAAAGCTAAAGTATTATCTTAACATCCCTTTGAGCCATAAGCATGGTTTGGCTTTACCCACCATCCTTCAAGACACAAGGAAGACAAGGAACAAGATTCCTCCATGTACTGCTTCCCATATGGTGGATTAAACATGCCCTGACTGTTCAAACTGTTCGACTCTCTAACAGGGTTTTAGCTTAATGGTGTTCTTGGCCCACATCTATTGACTCATTGAATATCAAAATCATATTGTATTATATTCTGTGTGTGGTGTCATAGCCAAAAAATAAATTGAGTTTTGGCTGAAACGCTGTACATGATTTTCCTCACACAGGCAATGTCACACTTTGATCAATTTCTTGGATGTGTCATATTAAACTAAGCATAAGTCTAATCAATTCAGTTTGTAGACAGTTAACAGACTGGCGCTGCATGAAAAAAAACGTTTAATATTAATAAATTTCTCCATCACTTTTGAGATAACCAGAATTTAAA